>NW_027144318.1:0-39001 GCF_026170545.1 Melanerpes formicivorus | reverse complement strand
TCATTAGTTTCGCTCACTCTCGAAATCAAGCATTTTACAGCAGGTTGGAGCAGCCTGTATCTCAGCACAGGAATAAGGTAGGGAAGAATTCTAAGGATCATTTTGACTGCCTCCAGAAGTTAGATCAGATGGCAAATTGGATTTGGTGCTAGGTCTTTCCCTTTAGGTTTTACCCCAACAATGTTTTCATTAGTTTCGCTCACTCTCGAAATCAAGCATTTTACAGCAGGTTGGAGCAGCCTGTATCTCAGCACAGGAATAAGGTAGGGAAGAATTCTAAGGATCATTTTGACTGCCTCCAGAAGTTAGATCAGATGGCAAATTGGATTTGGTGCTAGGTCTTTCCCTTTAGGTTTTACCCCAACAATGTTTTCATTAGTTTCGCTCACTCTCGAAATCAAGCATTTTACAGCAGGTTGGAGCAGCCTGTATCTCAGCACAGGAATAAGGTAGGGAAGAATTCTAAGGATCATTTTGACTGCCTCCAGAAGTTAGATCAGATGGCAAATTGGATTTGGTGCTAGGTCTTTCCCTTTAGGTTTTACCCCAACAATGTTTTCATTAGTTTCGCTCACTCTCGAAATCAAGCATTTTACAGCAGGTTGGAGCAGCCTGTATCTCAGCACAGGAATAAGGTAGGGAAGAATTCTAAGGATCATTTTGACTGCCTCCAGAAGTTAGATCAGATGGCAAATTGGATTTGGTGCTAGGTCTTTCCCTTTAGGTTTTACCCCAACAATGTTTTCATTAGTTTCGCTCACTCTCGAAATCAAGCATTTTACAGCAGGTTGGAGCAGCCTGTATCTCAGCACAGGAATAAGGTAGGGAAGAATTCTAAGGATCATTTTGACTGCCTCCAGAAGTTAGATCAGATGGCAAATTGGATTTGGTGCTAGGTCTTTCCCTTTAGGTTTTACCCCAACAATGTTTTCATTAGTTTCGCTCACTCTCGAAATCAAGCATTTTACAGCAGGTTGGAGCAGCCTGTATCTCAGCACAGGAATAAGGTAGGGAAGAATTCTAAGGATCATTTTGACTGCCTCCAGAAGTTAGATCAGATGGCAAATTGGATTTGGTGCTAGGTCTTTCCCTTTAGGTTTTACCCCAACAATGTTTTCATTAGTTTCGCTCACTCTCGAAATCAAGCATTTTACAGCAGGTTGGAGCAGCCTGTATCTCAGCACAGGAATAAGGTAGGGAAGAATTCTAAGGATCATTTTGACTGCCTCCAGAAGTTAGATCAGATGGCAAATTGGATTTGGTGCTAGGTCTTTCCCTTTAGGTTTTACCCCAACAATGTTTTCATTAGTTTCGCTCACTCTCGAAATCAAGCATTTTACAGCAGGTTGGAGCAGCCTGTATCTCAGCACAGGAATAAGGTAGGGAAGAATTCAAATACTCATTTTGACTGCCTCCAGAAGTTAGATCAGATGGCAAATTGGATTTGGTGCTAGGTCTTTCCCTTTAGGTTTTTACCCCAACAATGTTTTCATTAGTTTCGCTCACTCTCGAAATCAAGCATTTTACAGCAGGTTGGAGCAGCCTGTATCTCAGCACAGGAATAAGGTAGGGAAGAATTCTAAGGATCATTTTGACTGCCTCCAGAAGTTAGATCAGATGGCAAATTGGATTTGGTGCTAGGTCTTTCCCTTTAGGTTTTACCCCAACAATGTTTTCATTAGTTTCGCTCACTCTCGAAATCAAGCATTTTACAGCAGGTTGGAGCAGCCTGTATCTCAGCACAGGAATAAGGTAGGGAAGAATTCAAATACTCATTTTGACTGCCTCCAGAAGTTAGATCAGATGGCAAATTGGATTTGGTGCTAGGTCTTTCCCTTTAGGTTTTACCCCAACAATGTTTTCATTAGTTTCGCTCACTCTCGAAATCAAGCATTTTACAGCAGGTTGGAGCAGCCTGTATCTCAGCACAGGAATAAGGTAGGGAAGAATTCTAAGGATCATTTTGACTGCCTCCAGAAGTTAGATCAGATGGCAAATTGGATTTGGTGCTAGGTCTTTCCCTTTAGGTTTTACCCCAACAATGTTTTCATTAGTTTCGCTCACTCTCGAAATCAAGCATTTTACAGCAGGTTGGAGCAGCCTGTATCTCAGCACAGGAATAAGGTAGGGAAGAATTCTAAGGATCATTTTGACTGCCTCCAGAAGTTAGATCAGATGGCAAATTGGATTTGGTGCTAGGTCTTTCCCTTTAGGTTTTACCCCAACAATGTTTTCATTAGTTTCGCTCACTCTCGAAATCAAGCATTTTACAGCAGGTTGGAGCAGCCTGTATCTCAGCACAGGAATAAGGTAGGGAAGAATTCAAATACTCATTTTGACTGCCTCCAGAAGTTAGATCAGATGGCAAATTGGATTTGGTGCTAGGTCTTTCCCTTTAGGTTTTACCCCAACAATGTTTTCATTAGTTTCGCTCACTCTCGAAATCAAGCATTTTACAGCAGGTTGGAGCAGCCTGTATCTCAGCACAGGAATAAGGTAGGGAAGAATTCAAATACTCATTTTGACTGCCTCCAGAAGTTAGATCAGATGGCAAATTGGATTTGGTGCTAGGTCTTTCCCTTTAGGTTTTACCCCAACAATGTTTTCATTAGTTTCGCTCACTCTCGAAATCAAGCATTTTACAGCAGGTTGGAGCAGCCTGTATCTCAGCACAGGAATAAGGTAGGGAAGAATTCAAATACTCATTTTGACTGCCTCCAGAAGTTAGATCAGATGGCAAATTGGATTTGGTGCTAGGTCTTTCCCTTTAGGTTTTACCCCAACAATGTTTTCATTAGTTTCGCTCACTCTCGAAATCAAGCATTTTACAGCAGGTTGGAGCAGCCTGTATCTCAGCACAGGAATAAGGTAGGGAAGAATTCAAATACTCATTTTGACTGCCTCCAGAAGTTAGATCAGATGGCAAATTGGATTTGGTGCTAGGTCTTTCCCTTTAGGTTTTACCCCAACAATGTTTTCATTAGTTTCGCTCACTCTCGAAATCAAGCATTTTACAGCAGGTTGGAGCAGCCTGTATCTCAGCACAGGAATAAGGTAGGGAAGAATTCAAATACTCATTTTGACTGCCTCCAGAAGTTAGATCAGATGGCAAATTGGATTTGGTGCTAGGTCTTTCCCTTTAGGTTTTACCCCAACAATGTTTTCATTAGTTTCGCTCACTCTCGAAATCAAGCATTTTACAGCAGGTTGGAGCAGCCTGTATCTCAGCACAGGAATAAGGTAGGGAAGAATTCTAAGGATTATTTTGACTGCCTCCAGAAGTTAGATCAGATGGCAAATTGGATTTGGTGCTAGGTCTTTCCCTTTAGGTTTTACCCCAACAATGTTTTCATTAGTTTCGCTCACTCTCGAAATCAAGCATTTTACAGCAGGTTGGAGCAGCCTGTATCTCAGCACAGGAATAAGGTAGGGAAGAATTCTAAGGATCATTTTGACTGCCTCCAGAAGTTAGATCAGATGGCAAATTGGATTTGGTGCTAGGTCTTTCCCTTTAGGTTTTACCCCAACAATGTTTCCATTAGTTTCGCTCACTCTCGAAATCAAGCATTTTACAGCAGGTTGGAGCAGCCTGTATCTCAGCACAGGAATAAGGTAGGGAAGAATTCTAAGGATCATTTTGACTGCCTCCAGAAGTTAGATCAGATGGCAAATTGGATTTGGTGCTAGGTCTTTCCCTTTAGGTTTTACCCCAACAATGTTTTCATTAGTTTCGCTCACTCTCGAAATCAAGCATTTTACAGCAGGTTGGAGCAGCCTGTATCTCAGCACAGGAATAAGGTAGGGAAGAATTCAAATACTCATTTTGACTGCCTCCAGAAGTTAGATCAGATGGCAAATTGGATTTGGTGCTAGGTCTTTCCCTTTAGGTTTTACCCCAACAATGTTTTCATTAGTTTCGCTCACTCTCGAAATCAAGCATTTTACAGCAGGTTGGAGCAGCCTGTATCTCAGCACAGGAATAAGGTAGGGAAGAATTCTAAGGATCATTTTGACTGCCTCCAGAAGTTAGATCAGATGGCAAATTGGATTTGGTGCTAGGTCTTTCCCTTTAGGTTTTACCCCAACAATGTTTTCATTAGTTTCGCTCACTCTCGAAATCAAGCATTTTACAGCAGGTTGGAGCAGCCTGTATCTCAGCACAGGAATAAGGTAGGGAAGAATTCTAAGGATCATTTTGACTGCCTCCAGAAGTTAGATCAGATGGCAAATTGGATTTGGTGCTAGGTCTTTCCCTTTAGGTTTTACCCCAACAATGTTTTCATTAGTTTCGCTCACTCTCGAAATCAAGCATTTTACAGCAGGTTGGAGCAGCCTGTATCTCAGCACAGGAATAAGGTAGGGAAGAATTCTAAGGATCATTTTGACTGCCTCCAGAAGTTAGATCAGATGGCAAATTGGATTTGGTGCTAGGTCTTTCCCTTTAGGTTTTACCCCAACAATGTTTTCATTAGTTTCGCTCACTCTCGAAATCAAGCATTTTACAGCAGGTTGGAGCAGCCTGTATCTCAGCACAGGAATAAGGTAGGGAAGAATTCTAAGGATCATTTTGACTGCCTCCAGAAGTTAGATCAGATGGCAAATTGGATTTGGTGCTAGGTCTTTCCCTTTAGGTTTTACCCCAACAATGTTTTCATTAGTTTCGCTCACTCTCGAAATCAAGCATTTTACAGCAGGTTGGAGCAGCCTGTATCTCAGCACAGGAATAAGGTAGGGAAGAATTCTAAGGATCATTTTGACTGCCTCCAGAAGTTAGATCAGATGGCAAATTGGATTTGGTGCTAGGTCTTTCCCTTTAGGTTTTACCCCAACAATGTTTTCATTAGTTTCGCTCACTCTCGAAATCAAGCATTTTACAGCAGGTTGGAGCAGCCTGTATCTCAGCACAGGAATAAGGTAGGGAAGAATTCTAAGGATCATTTTGACTGCCTCCAGAAGTTAGATCAGATGGCAAATTGGATTTGGTGCTAGGTCTTTCCCTTTAGGTTTTACCCCAACAATGTTTTCATTAGTTTCGCTCACTCTCGAAATCAAGCATTTTACAGCAGGTTGGAGCAGCCTGTATCTCAGCACAGGAATAAGGTAGGGAAGAATTCTAAGGATCATTTTGACTGCCTCCAGAAGTTCGATCAGATGGCAAATTGGATTTGGTGCTAGGTCTTTCCCTTTAGGTTTTACCCCAACAATGTTTTCATTAGTTTCGCTCACTCTCGAAATCAAGCATTTTACAGCAGGTTGGAGCAGCCTGTATCTCAGCACAGGAATAAGGTAGGGAAGAATTCTAAGGATCATTTTGACTGCCTCCAGAAGTTAGATCAGATGGCAAATTGGATTTGGTGCTAGGTCTTTCCCTTTAGGTTTTACCCCAACAATGTTTTCATTAGTTTCGCTCACTCTCGAAATCAAGCATTTTACAGCAGGTTGGAGCAGCCTGTATCTCAGCACAGGAATAAGGTAGGGAAGAATTCTAAGGATCATTTTGACTGCCTCCAGAAGTTAGATCAGATGGCAAATTGGATTTGGTGCTAGGTCTTTCCCTTTAGGTTTTACCCCAACAATGTTTTCATTAGTTTCGCTCACTCTCGAAATCAAGCATTTTACAGCAGGTTGGAGCAGCCTGTATCTCAGCACAGGAATAAGGTAGGGAAGAATTCTAAGGATCATTTTGACTGCCTCCAGAAGTTAGATCAGATGGCAAATTGGATTTGGTGCTAGGTCTTTCCCTTTAGGTTTTACCCCAACAATGTTTTCATTAGTTTCGCTCACTCTCGAAATCAAGCATTTTACAGCAGGTTGGAGCAGCCTGTATCTCAGCACAGGAATAAGGTAGGGAAGAATTCTAAGGATCATTTTGACTGCCTCCAGAAGTTAGATCAGATGGCAAATTGGATTTGGTGCTAGGTCTTTCCCTTTAGGTTTTACCCCAACAATGTTTTCATTAGTTTCGCTCACTCTCGAAATCAAGCATTTTACAGCAGGTTGGAGCAGCCTGTATCTCAGCACAGGAATAAGGTAGGGAAGAATTCTAAGGATCATTTTGACTGCCTCCAGAAGTTAGATCAGATGGCAAATTGGATTTGGTGCTAGGTCTTTCCCTTTAGGTTTTACCCCAACAATGTTTTCATTAGTTTCGCTCACTCTCGAAATCAAGCATTTTACAGCAGGTTGGAGCAGCCTGTATCTCAGCACAGGAATAAGGTAGGGAAGAATTCTAAGGATCATTTTGACTGCCTCCAGAAGTTAGATCAGATGGCAAATTGGATTTGGTGCTAGGTCTTTCCCTTTAGGTTTTACCCCAACAATGTTTTCATTAGTTTCGCTCACTCTCGAAATCAAGCATTTTACAGCAGGTTGGAGCAGCCTGTATCTCAGCACAGGAATAAGGTAGGGAAGAATTCTAAGGATCATTTTGACTGCCTCCAGAAGTTAGATCAGATGGCAAATTGGATTTGGTGCTAGGTCTTTCCCTTTAGGTTTTACCCCAACAATGTTTTCATTAGTTTCGCTCACTCTCGAAATCAAGCATTTTACAGCAGGTTGGAGCAGCCTGTATCTCAGCACAGGAATAAGGTAGGGAAGAATTCAAATACTCATTTTGACTGCCTCCAGAAGTTAGATCAGATGGCAAATTGGATTTGGTGCTAGGTCTTTCCCTTTAGGTTTTACCCCAACAATGTTTTCATTAGTTTCGCTCACTCTCGAAATCAAGCATTTTACAGGCAGGTTGGAGCAGCCTGTATCTCAGCACAGGAATAAGGTAGGGAAGAATTCTAAGGATCATTTTGACTGCCTCCAGAAGTTAGATCAGATGGCAAATTGGATTTGGTGCTAGGTCTTTCCCTTTAGGTTTTACCCCAACAATGTTTTCATTAGTTTCGCTCACTCTCGAAATCAAGCATTTTACAGCAGGTTGGAGCAGCCTGTATCTCAGCACAGGAATAAGGTAGGGAAGAATTCAAATACTCATTTTGACTGCCTCCAGAAGTTAGATCAGATGGCAAATTGGATTTGGTGCTAGGTCTTTCCCTTTAGGTTTTACCCCAACAATGTTTTCATTAGTTTCGCTCACTCTCGAAATCAAGCATTTTACAGCAGGTTGGAGCAGCCTGTATCTCAGCACAGGAATAAGGTAGGGAAGAATTCTAAGGATCATTTTGACTGCCTCCAGAAGTTAGATCAGATGGGCAAATTGGATTTGGTGCTAGGTCTTTCCCTTTAGGTTTTACCCCAACAATGTTTTCATTAGTTTCGCTCACTCTCGAAATCAAGCATTTTACAGCAGGTTGGAGCAGCCTGTATCTCAGCACAGGAATAAGGTAGGGAAGAATTCTAAGGATCATTTTGACTGCCTCCAGAAGTTAGATCAGATGGCAAATTGGATTTGGTGCTAGGTCTTTCCCTTTAGGTTTTACCCCAACAATGTTTTCATTAGTTTCGCTCACTCTCGAAATCAAGCATTTTACAGCAGGTTGGAGCAGCCTGTATCTCAGCACAGGAATAAGGTAGGGAAGAATTCAAATACTCATTTTGACTGCCTCCAGAAGTTAGATCAGATGGCAAATTGGATTTGGTGCTAGGTCTTTCCCTTTAGGTTTTACCCCAACAATGTTTTCATTAGTTTCGCTCACTCTCGAAATCAAGCATTTTACAGCAGGTTGGAGCAGCCTGTATCTCAGCACAGGAATAAGGTAGGGAAGAATTCAAATACTCATTTTGACTGCCTCCAGAAGTTAGATCAGATGGCAAATTGGATTTGGTGCTAGGTCTTTCCCTTTAGGTTTTACCCCAACAATGTTTTCATTAGTTTCGCTCACTCTCGAAATCAAGCATTTTACAGCAGGTTGGAGCAGCCTGTATCTCAGCACAGGAATAAGGTAGGGAAGAATTCAAATACTCATTTTGACTGCCTCCAGAAGTTAGATCAGATGGCAAATTGGATTTGGTGCTAGGTCTTTCCCTTTAGGTTTTACCCCAACAATGTTTTCATTAGTTTCGCTCACTCTCGAAATCAAGCATTTTACAGCAGGTTGGAGCAGCCTGTATCTCAGCACAGGAATAAGGTAGGGAAGAATTCAAATACTCATTTTGACTGCCTCCAGAAGTTAGATCAGATGGCAAATTGGATTTGGTGCTAGGTCTTTCCCTTTAGGTTTTACCCCAACAATGTTTTCATTAGTTTCGCTCACTCTCGAAATCAAGCATTTTACAGCAGGTTGGAGCAGCCTGTATCTCAGCACAGGAATAAGGTAGGGAAGAATTCAAATACTCATTTTGACTGCCTCCAGAAGTTAGATCAGATGGCAAATTGGATTTGGTGCTAGGTCTTTCCCTTTAGGTTTTACCCCAACAATGTTTTCATTAGTTTCGCTCACTCTCGAAATCAAGCATTTTACAGCAGGTTGGAGCAGCCTGTATCTCAGCACAGGAATAAGGTAGGGAAGAATTCTAAGGATTATTTTGACTGCCTCCAGAAGTTAGATCAGATGGCAAATTGGATTTGGTGCTAGGTCTTTCCCTTTAGGTTTTACCCCAACAATGTTTTCATTAGTTTCGCTCACTCTCGAAATCAAGCATTTTACAGCAGGTTGGAGCAGCCTGTATCTCAGCACAGGAATAAGGTAGGGAAGAATTCTAAGGATCATTTTGACTGCCTCCAGAAGTTAGATCAGATGGCAAATTGGATTTGGTGCTAGGTCTTTCCCTTTAGGTTTTACCCCAACAATGTTTCCATTAGTTTCGCTCACTCTCGAAATCAAGCATTTTACAGCAGGTTGGAGCAGCCTGTATCTCAGCACAGGAATAAGGTAGGGAAGAATTCTAAGGATCATTTTGACTGCCTCCAGAAGTTAGATCAGATGGCAAATTGGATTTGGTGCTAGGTCTTTCCCTTTAGGTTTTACCCCAACAATGTTTTCATTAGTTTCGCTCACTCTCGAAATCAAGCATTTTACAGCAGGTTGGAGCAGCCTGTATCTCAGCACAGGAATAAGGTAGGGAAGAATTCAAATACTCATTTTGACTGCCTCCAGAAGTTAGATCAGATGGCAAATTGGATTTGGTGCTAGGTCTTTCCCTTTAGGTTTTTACCCCCAACAATGTTTTCATTAGTTTCGCTCACTCTCGAAATCAAGCATTTTACAGCAGGTTGGAGCAGCCTGTATCTCAGCACAGGAATAAGGTAGGGAAGAATTCTAAGGATCATTTTGACTGCCTCCAGAAGTTAGATCAGATGGCAAATTGGATTTGGTGCTAGGTCTTTCCCTTTAGGTTTTACCCCAACAATGTTTTCATTAGTTTCGCTCACTCTCGAAATCAAGCATTTTACAGCAGGTTGGAGCAGCCTGTATCTCAGCACAGGAATAAGGTAGGGAAGAATTCTAAGGATCATTTTGACTGCCTCCAGAAGTTAGATCAGATGGCAAATTGGATTTGGTGCTAGGTCTTTCCCTTTAGGTTTTACCCCAACAATGTTTTCATTAGTTTCGCTCACTCTCGAAATCAAGCATTTTACAGCAGGTTGGAGCAGCCTGTATCTCAGCACAGGAATAAGGTAGGGAAGAATTCTAAGGATCATTTTGACTGCCTCCAGAAGTTAGATCAGATGGCAAATTGGATTTGGTGCTAGGTCTTTCCCTTTAGGTTTTACCCCAACAATGTTTTCATTAGTTTCGCTCACTCTCGAAATCAAGCATTTTACAGCAGGTTGGAGCAGCCTGTATCTCAGCACAGGAATAAGGTAGGGAAGAATTCTAAGGATCATTTTGACTGCCTCCAGAAGTTAGATCAGATGGCAAATTGGATTTGGTGCTAGGTCTTTCCCTTTAGGTTTTACCCCAACAATGTTTTCATTAGTTTCGCTCACTCTCGAAATCAAGCATTTTACAGCAGGTTGGAGCAGCCTGTATCTCAGCACAGGAATAAGGTAGGGAAGAATTCTAAGGATCATTTTGACTGCCTCCAGAAGTTAGATCAGATGGCAAATTGGATTTGGTGCTAGGTCTTTCCCTTTAGGTTTTACCCCAACAATGTTTTCATTAGTTTCGCTCACTCTCGAAATCAAGCATTTTACAGCAGGTTGGAGCAGCCTGTATCTCAGCACAGGAATAAGGTAGGGAAGAATTCTAAGGATCATTTTGACTGCCTCCAGAAGTTAGATCAGATGGCAAATTGGATTTGGTGCTAGGTCTTTCCCTTTAGGTTTTACCCCAACAATGTTTTCATTAGTTTCGCTCACTCTCGAAATCAAGCATTTTACAGCAGGTTGGAGCAGCCTGTATCTCAGCACAGGAATAAGGTAGGGAAGAATTCTAAGGATCATTTTGACTGCCTCCAGAAGTTAGATCAGATGGCAAATTGGATTTGGTGCTAGGTCTTTCCCTTTAGGTTTTACCCCAACAATGTTTTCATTAGTTTCGCTCACTCTCGAAATCAAGCATTTTACAGCAGGTTGGAGCAGCCTGTATCTCAGCACAGGAATAAGGTAGGGAAGAATTCAAATACTCATTTTGACTGCCTCCAGAAGTTAGATCAGATGGCAAATTGGATTTGGTGCTAGGTCTTTCCCTTTAGGTTTTACCCCAACAATGTTTTCATTAGTTTCGCTCACTCTCGAAATCAAGCATTTTACAGCAGGTTGGAGCAGCCTGTATCTCAGCACAGGAATAAGGTAGGGAAGAATTCTAAGGATCATTTTGACTGCCTCCAGAAGTTAGATCAGATGGCAAATTGGATTTGGTGCTAGGTCTTTCCCTTTAGGTTTTACCCCAACAATGTTTTCATTAGTTTCGCTCACTCTCGAAATCAAGCATTTTACAGCAGGTTGGAGCAGCCTGTATCTCAGCACAGGAATAAGGTAGGGAAGAATTCTAAGGATCATTTTGACTGCCTCCAGAAGTTAGATCAGATGGCAAATTGGATTTGGTGCTAGGTCTTTCCCTTTAGGTTTTACCCCAACAATGTTTTCATTAGTTTCGCTCACTCTCGAAATCAAGCATTTTACAGCAGGTTGGAGCAGCCTGTATCTCAGCACAGGAATAAGGTAGGGAAGAATTCTAAGGATCATTTTGACTGCCTCCAGAAGTTAGATCAGATGGCAAATTGGATTTGGTGCTAGGTCTTTCCCTTTAGGTTTTACCCCAACAATGTTTTCATTAGTTTCGCTCACTCTCGAAATCAAGCATTTTACAGCAGGTTGGAGCAGCCTGTATCTCAGCACAGGAATAAGGTAGGGAAGAATTCTAAGGATCATTTTGACTGCCTCCAGAAGTTAGATCAGATGGCAAATTGGATTTGGTGCTAGGTCTTTCCCTTTAGGTTTTACCCCAACAATGTTTTCATTAGTTTCGCTCACTCTCGAAATCAAGCATTTTACAGCAGGTTGGAGCAGCCTGTATCTCAGCACAGGAATAAGGTAGGGAAGAATTCAAATACTCATTTTGACTGCCTCCAGAAGTTAGATCAGATGGCAAATTGGATTTGGTGCTAGGTCTTTCCCTTTAGGTTTTACCCCAACAATGTTTTCATTAGTTTCGCTCACTCTCGAAATCAAGCATTTTACAGCAGGTTGGAGCAGCCTGTATCTCAGCACAGGAATAAGGTAGGGAAGAATTCTAAGGATCATTTTGACTGCCTCCAGAAGTTAGATCAGATGGCAAATTGGATTTGGTGCTAGGTCTTTCCCTTTAGGTTTTACCCCAACAATGTTTTCATTAGTTTCGCTCACTCTCGAAATCAAGCATTTTACAGCAGGTTGGAGCAGCCTGTATCTCAGCACAGGAATAAGGTAGGGAAGAATTCTAAGGATCATTTTGACTGCCTCCAGAAGTTAGATCAGATGGCAAATTGGATTTGGTGCTAGGTCTTTCCCTTTAGGTTTTACCCCAACAATGTTTTCATTAGTTTCGCTCACTCTCGAAATCAAGCATTTTACAGCAGGTTGGAGCAGCCTGTATCTCAGCACAGGAATAAGGTAGGGAAGAATTCAAATACTCATTTTGACTGCCTCCAGAAGTTAGATCAGATGGCAAATTGGATTTGGTGCTAGGTCTTTCCCTTTAGGTTTTACCCCAACAATGTTTTCATTAGTTTCGCTCACTCTCGAAATCAAGCATTTTACAGCAGGTTGGAGCAGCCTGTATCTCAGCACAGGAATAAGGTAGGGAAGAATTCTAAGGATCATTTTGACTGCCTCCAGAAGTTAGATCAGATGGCAAATTGGATTTGGTGCTAGGTCTTTCCCTTTAGGTTTTACCCCAACAATGTTTTCATTAGTTTCGCTCACTCTCGAAATCAAGCATTTTACAGCAGGTTGGAGCAGCCTGTATCTCAGCACAGGAATAAGGTAGGGAAGAATTCTAAGGATCATTTTGACTGCCTCCAGAAGTTAGATCAGATGGCAAATTGGATTTGGTGCTAGGTCTTTCCCTTTAGGTTTTACCCCAACAATGTTTTCATTAGTTTCGCTCACTCTCGAAATCAAGCATTTTACAGCAGGTTGGAGCAGCCTGTATCTCAGCACAGGAATAAGGTAGGGAAGAATTCTAAGGATCATTTTGACTGCCTCCAGAAGTTAGATCAGATGGCAAATTGGATTTGGTGCTAGGTCTTTCCCTTTAGGTTTTACCCCAACAATGTTTTCATTAGTTTCGCTCACTCTCGAAATCAAGCATTTTACAGCAGGTTGGAGCAGCCTGTATCTCAGCACAGGAATAAGGTAGGGAAGAATTCTAAGGATCATTTTGACTGCCTCCAGAAGTTAGATCAGATGGCAAATTGGATTTGGTGCTAGGTCTTTCCCTTTAGGTTTTACCCCAACAATGTTTTCATTAGTTTCGCTCACTCTCGAAATCAAGCATTTTACAGCAGGTTGGAGCAGCCTGTATCTCAGCACAGGAATAAGGTAGGGAAGAATTCTAAGGATCATTTTGACTGCCTCCAGAAGTTAGATCAGATGGCAAATTGGATTTGGTGCTAGGTCTTTCCCTTTAGGTTTTACCCCAACAATGTTTTCATTAGTTTCGCTCACTCTCGAAATCAAGCATTTTACAGCAGGTTGGAGCAGCCTGTATCTCAGCACAGGAATAAGGTAGGGAAGAATTCTAAGGATCATTTTGACTGCTTCCAGAAGTTAGATCAGATGGCAAATTGGATTTGGTGCTAGGTCTTTCCCTTTAGGTTTTACCCCAACAATGTTTTCATTAGTTTCGCTCACTCTCGAAATCAAGCATTTTACAGCAGGTTGGAGCAGCCTGTATCTCAGCACAGGAATAAGGTAGGGAAGAATTCAAATACTCATTTTGACTGCCTCCAGAAGTTAGATCAGATGGCAAATTGGATTTGGTGCTAGGTCTTTCCCTTTAGGTTTTACCCCAACAATGTTTTCATTAGTTTCGCTCACTCTCGAAATCAAGCATTTTACAGCAGGTTGGAGCAGCCTGTATCTCAGCACAGGAATAAGGTAGGGAAGAATTCTAAGGATCATTTTGACTGCCTCCAGAAGTTAGATCAGATGGCAAATTGGATTTGGTGCTAGGTCTTTCCCTTTAGGTTTTACCCCAACAATGTTTTCATTAGTTTCGCTCACTCTCGAAATCAAGCATTTTACAGCAGGTTGGAGCAGCCTGTATCTCAGCACAGGAATAAGGTAGGGAAGAATTCTAAGGATCATTTTGACTGCCTCCAGAAGTTAGATCAGATGGCAAATTGGATTTGGTGCTAGGTCTTTCCCTTTAGGTTTTACCCCAACAATGTTTTCATTAGTTTCGCTCACTCTCGAAATCAAGCATTTTACAGCAGGTTGGAGCAGCCTGTATCTCAGCACAGGAATAAGGTAGGGAAGAATTCAAATACTCATTTTGACTGCCTCCAGAAGTTAGATCAGATGGCAAATTGGATTTGGTGCTAGGTCTTTCCCTTTAGGTTTTACCCCAACAATGTTTTCATTAGTTTCGCTCACTCTCGAAATCAAGCATTTTACAGCAGGTTGGAGCAGCCTGTATCTCAGCACAGGAATAAGGTAGGGAAGAATTCTAAGGATCATTTTGACTGCCTCCAGAAGTTAGATCAGATGGCAAATTGGATTTGGTGCTAGGTCTTTCCCTTTAGGTTTTACCCCAACAATGTTTTCATTAGTTTCGCTCACTCTCGAAATCAAGCATTTTACAGCAGGTTGGAGCAGCCTGTATCTCAGCACAGGAATAAGGTAGGGAAGAATTCTAAGGATCATTTTGACTGCCTCCAGAAGTTAGATCAGATGGCAAATTGGATTTGGTGCTAGGTCTTTCCCTTTAGGTTTTACCCCAACAATGTTTTCATTAGTTTCGCTCACTCTCGAAATCAAGCATTTTACAGCAGGTTGGAGCAGCCTGTATCTCAGCACAGGAATAAGGTAGGGAAGAATTCTAAGGATCATTTTGACTGCCTCCAGAAGTTAGATCAGATGGCAAATTGGATTTGGTGCTAGGTCTTTCCCTTTAGGTTTTACCCCAACAATGTTTTCATTAGTTTCGCTCACTCTCGAAATCAAGCATTTTACAGCAGGTTGGAGCAGCCTGTATCTCAGCACAGGAATAAGGTAGGGAAGAATTCTAAGGATCATTTTGACTGCCTCCAGAAGTTAGATCAGATGGCAAATTGGATTTGGTGCTAGGTCTTTCCCTTTAGGTTTTACCCCAACAATGTTTTCATTAGTTTCGCTCACTCTCGAAATCAAGCATTTTACAGCAGGTTGGAGCAGCCTGTATCTCAGCACAGGAATAAGGTAGGGAAGAATTCTAAGGATCATTTTGACTGCCTCCAGAAGTTAGATCAGATGGCAAATTGGATTTGGTGCTAGGTCTTTCCCTTTAGGTTTTACCCCAACAATGTTTTCATTAGTTTCGCTCACTCTCGAAATCAAGCATTTTACAGCAGGTTGGAGCAGCCTGTATCTCAGCACAGGAATAAGGTAGGGAAGAATTCTAAGGATCATTTTGACTGCCTCCAGAAGTTAGATCAGATGGCAAATTGGATTTGGTGCTAGGTCTTTCCCTTTAGGTTTTACCCCAACAATGTTTTCATTAGTTTCGCTCACTCGCGAAATCAAGCATTTTACAGCAGGTTGGAGCAGCCTGTATCTCAGCACAGGAATAAGGTAGGGAAGAATTCTAAGGATCATTTTGACTGCCTCCAGAAGTTAGATCAGATGGCAAATTGGATTTGGTGCTAGGTCTTTCCCTTTAGGTTTTACCCCAACAATGTTTTCATTAGTTTCGCTCACTCTCGAAATCAAGCATTTTACAGCAGGTTGGAGCAGCCTGTATCTCAGCACAGGAATAAGGTAGGGAAGAATTCTAAGGATCATTTTGACTGCCTCCAGAAGTTAGATCAGATGGCAAATTGGATTTGGTGCTAGGTCTTTCCCTTTAGGTTTTACCCCAACAATGTTTTCATTAGTTTCGCTCACTCTCGAAATCAAGCATTTTACAGCAGGTTGGAGCAGCCTGTATCTCAGCACAGGAATAAGGTAGGGAAGAATTCAAATACTCATTTTGACTGCCTCCAGAAGTTAGATCAGATGGCAAATTGGATTTGGTGCTAGGTCTTTCCCTTTAGGTTTTACCCCAACAATGTTTTCATTAGTTTCGCTCACTCTCGAAATCAAGCATTTTACAGCAGGTTGGAGCAGCCTGTATCTCAGCACAGGAATAAGGTAGGGAAGAATTCTAAGGATCATTTTGACTGCCTCCAGAAGTTAGATCAGATGGCAAATTGGATTTGGTGCTAGGTCTTTCCCTTTAGGTTTTACCCCAACAATGTTTTCATTAGTTTCGCTCACTCTCGAAATCAAGCATTTTACAGCAGGTTGGAGCAGCCTGTATCTCAGCACAGGAATAAGGTAGGGAAGAATTCTAAGGATCATTTTGACTGCCTGCAGAAGTTAGATCAGATGGCAAATTGGATTTGGTGCTAGGTCTTTCCCTTTAGGTTTTACCCCAACAATGTTTTCATTAGTTTCGCTCACTCTCGAAATCAAGCATTTTACAGCAGGTTGGAGCAGCCTGTATCTCAGCACAGGAATAAGGTAGGGAAGAATTCAAATACTCATTTTGACTGCCTCCAGAAGTTAGATCAGATGGCAAATTGGATTTGGTGCTAGGTCTTTCCCTTTAGGTTTTACCCCAACAATGTTTTCATTAGTTTCGCTCACTCTCGAAATCAAGCATTTTACAGCAGGTTGGAGCAGCCTGTATCTCAGCACAGGAATAAGGTAGGGAAGAATTCTAAGGATCATTTTGACTGCCTCCAGAAGTTAGATCAGATGGCAAATTGGATTTGGTGCTAGGTCTTTCCCTTTAGGTTTTACCCCAACAATGTTTTCATTAGTTTCGCTCACTCTCGAAATCAAGCATTTTACAGCAGGTTGGAGCAGCCTGTATCTCAGCACAGGAATAAGGTAGGGAAGAATTCTAAGGATCATTTTGACTGCCTCCAGAAGTTAGATCAGATGGCAAATTGGATTTGGTGCTAGGTCTTTCCCTTTAGGTTTTACCCCAACAATGTTTTCATTAGTTTCGCTCACTCTCGAAATCAAGCATTTTACAGCAGGTTGGAGCAGCCTGTATCTCAGCACAGGAATAAGGTAGGGAAGAATTCAAATACTCATTTTGACTGCCTCCAGAAGTTAGATCAGATGGCAAATTGTATTTGGTGCTAGGTCTTTCCCTTTAGGTTTTACCCCAACAATGTTTTCATTAGTTTCGCTCACTCGCGAAATCAAGCATTTTACAGCAGGTTGGAGCAGCCTGTATCTCAGCACAGGAATAAGGTAGGGAAGAATTCTAAGGATCATTTTGACTGCCTCCAGAAGTTAGATCAGATGGCAAATAGGATTTGGTGCTAGGTCTTTCCCTTTAGGTTTTACCCCAACAATGTTTTCATTAGTTTCGCTCACTCTCGAAATCAAGCATTTTACAGCAGGTTGGAGCAGCCTGTATCTCAGCACAGGAATAAGGTAGGGAAGAATTCTAAGGATCATTTTGACTGCCTCCAGAAGTTAGATCAGATGGCAAATTGGATTTGGTGCTAGGTCTTTCCCTTTAGGTTTTACCCCAACAATGTTTTCATTAGTTTCGCTCACTCTCGAAATCAAGCATTTTACAGCAGGTTGGAGCAGCCTGTATCTCAGCACAGGAATAAGGTAGGGAAGAATACAAATACTCATTTTGACTGCCTCCAGAAGTTAGATCAGATGGCAAATTGGATTTGGTGCTAGGTCTTTCCCTTTAGGTTTTACCCCAACAATGTTTTCATTAGTTTCGCTCACTCTCGAAATCAAGCATTTTACAGCAGGTTGGAGCAGCCTGTATCTCAGCACAGGAATAAGGTAGGGAAGAATTCTAAGGATCATTTTGACTGCCTCCAGAAGTTAGATCAGATGGCAAATTGGATTTGGTGCTAGGTCTTTCCCTTTAGGTTTTACCCCAACAATGTTTTCATTAGTTTCGCTCACTCTCGAAATCAAGCATTTTACAGCAGGTTGGAGCAGCCTGTATCTCAGCACAGGAATAAGGTAGGGAAGAATTCTAAGGATCATTTTGACTGCCTCCAGAAGTTAGATCAGATGGCAAATTGGATTTGGTGCTAGGTCTTTCCCTTTTGGTTTTACCCCAACAATGTTTTCATTAGTTTCGCTCACTCTCGAAATCAAGCATTTTACAGCAGGTTGGAGCAGCCTGTATCTCAGCACAGGAATAAGGTAGGGAAGAATTCAAATACTCATTTTGACTGCCTCCAGAAGTTAGATCAGATGGCAAATTGGATTTGGTGCTAGGTCTTTCCCTTTAGGTTTTACCCCAACAATGTTTTCATTAGTTTCGCTCACTCTCGAAATCAAGCATTTTACAGCAGGTTGGAGCAGCCTGTATCTCAGCACAGGAATAAGGTAGGGAAGAATTCTAAGGATCATTTTGACTGCCTCCAGAAGTTAGATCAGATGGCAAATTGGATTTGGTGCTAGGTCTTTCCCTTTAGGTTTTACCCCAACAATGTTTTCATTAGTTTCGCTCACTCTCGAAATCAAGCATTTTACAGCAGGTTGGAGCAGCCTGTATCTCAGCACAGGAATAAGGTAGGGAAGAATTCTAAGGATCATTTTGACTGCCTCCAGAAGTTAGATCAGATGGCAAATTGGATTTGGTGCTAGGTCTTTCCCTTTAGGTTTTACCCCAACAATGTTTTCATTAGTTTCGCTCACTCTCGAAATCAAGCATTTTACAGCAGGTTGGAGCAGCCTGTATCTCAGCACAGGAATAAGGTAGGGAAGAATTCTAAGGATCATTTTGACTGCCTCCAGAAGTTAGATCAGATGGCAAATTGGATTTGGTGCTAGGTCTTTCCCTTTAGGTTTTACCCCAACAATGTTTTCATTAGTTTCGCTCACTCTCGAAATCAAGCATTTTACAGCAGGTTGGAGCAGCCTGTATCTCAGCACAGGAATAAGGTAGGGAAGAATTCAAATACTCATTTTGACTGCCTCCAGAAGTTAGATCAGATGGCAAATTGGATTTGGTGCTAGGTCTTTCCCTTTAGGTTTTACCCCAACAATGTTTTCATTAGTTTCGCTCACTCTCGAAATCAAGCATTTTACAGCAGGTTGGAGCAGCCTGTATCTCAGCACAGGAATAAGGTAGGGAAGAATTCTAAGGATCATTTTGACTGCCTCCAGAAGTTAGATCAGATGGCAAATTGGATTTGGTGCTAGGTCTTTCCCTTTAGGTTTTACCCCAACAATGTTTTCATTAGTTTCGCTCACTCTCGAAATCAAGCATTTTACAGCAGGTTGGAGCAGCCTGTATCTCAGCACAGGAATAAGGTAGGGAAGAATTCTAAGGATCATTTTGACTGCCTCCAGAAGTTAGATCAGATGGCAAATTGGATTTGGTGCTAGGTCTTTCCCTTTAGGTTTTACCCCAACAATGTTTTCATTAGTTTCGCTCACTCTCGAAATCAAGCATTTTACAGCAGGTTGGAGCAGCCTGTATCTCAGCACAGGAATAAGGTAGGGAAGAATTCAAATACTCATTTTGACTGCCTCCAGAAGTTAGATCAGATGGCAAATTGGATTTGGTGCTAGGTCTTTCCCTTTAGGTTTTACCCCAACAATGTTTTCATTAGTTTCGCTCACTCTCGAAATCAAGCATTTTACAGCAGGTTGGAGCAGCCTGTATCTCAGCACAGGAATAAGGTAGGGAAGAATTCTAAGGATCATTTTGACTGCCTCCAGAAGTTAGATCAGATGGCAAATTGGATTTGGTGCTAGGTCTTTCCCTTTAGGTTTTACCCCAACAATGTTTTCATTAGTTTCGCTCACTCTCGAAATCAAGCATTTTACAGCAGGTTGGAGCAGCCTGTATCTCAGCACAGGAATAAGGTAGGGAAGAATTCTAAGGATCATTTTGACTGCCTCCAGAAGTTAGATCAGATGGCAAATTGGATTTGGTGCTAGGTCTTTCCCTTTAGGTTTTACCCCAACAATGTTTTCATTAGTTTCGCTCACTCTCAAAATCAAGCATTTTACAGCAGGTTGAGCAGCCTGTATCTCAGCACAGGAATAAGGTAGGGAAGAATTCTAAGGATCATTTTGACTGCCTCCAGAAGTTAGATCAGATGGCAAATTGGATTTGGTGCTAGGTCTTTCCCTTTAGGTTTTACCCCAACAATGTTTTCATTAGTTTCGCTCACTCTCGAAATCAAGCATTTTACAGCAGGTTGGAGCAGCCTGTATCTCAGCACAGGAATAAGGTAGGGAAGAATTCTAAGGATCATTTTGACTGCCTCCAGAAGTTAGATCAGATGGCAAATTGGATTTGGTGCTAGGTCTTTCCCTTTAGGTTTTACCCCAACAATGTTTTCATTAGTTTCGCTCACTCTCGAAATCAAGCATTTTACAGCAGGTTGGAGCAGCCTGTATCTCAGCACAGGAATAAGGTAGGGAAGAATTCAAATACTCATTTTGACTGCCTCCAGAAGTTAGATCAGATGGCAAATTGTATTTGGTGCTAGGTCTTTCCCTTTAGGTTTTACCCCAACAATGTTTTCATTAGTTTCGCTCACTCGCGAAATCAAGCATTTTACAGCAGGTTGGAGCAGCCTGTATCTCAGCACAGGAATAAGGTAGGGAAGAATTCTAAGGATCATTTTGACTGCCTCCAGAAGTTAGATCAGATGGCAAATTGGATTTGGTGCTAGGTCTTTCCCTTTAGGTTTTACCCCAACAATGTTTTCATTAGTTTCGCTCACTCTCGAAATCAAGCATTTTACAGCAGGTTGGAGCAGCCTGTATCTCAGCACAGGAATAAGGTAGGGAAGAATTCTAAGGATCATTTTGACTGCCTCCAGAAGTTAGATCAGATGGCAAATTGGATTTGGTGCTAGGTCTTTCCCTTTAGGTTTTACCCCAACAATGTTTTCATTAGTTTCGCTCACTCTCGAAATCAAGCATTTTACAGCAGGTTGGAGCAGCCTGTATCTCAGCACAGGAATAAGGTAGGGAAGAATACAAATACTCATTTTGACTGCCTCCAGAAGTTAGATCAGATGGCAAATTGGATTTGGTGCTAGGTCTTTCCCTTTAGGTTTTACCCCAACAATGTTTTCATTAGTTTCGCTCACTCTCGAAATCAAGCATTTTACAGCAGGTTGGAGCAGCCTGTATCTCAGCACAGGAATAAGGTAGGGAAGAATTCTAAGGATCATTTTGACTGCCTCCAGAAGTTAGATCAGATGGCAAATTGGATTTGGTGCTAGGTCTTTCCCTTTTGGTTTTACCCCAACAATGTTTTCATTAGTTTCGCTCACTCTCGAAATCAAGCATTTTACAGCAGGTTGGAGCAGCCTGTATCTCAGCACAGGAATAAGGTAGGGAAGAATTCAAATACTCATTTTGACTGCCTCCAGAAGTTAGATCAGATGGCAAATTGGATTTGGTGCTAGGTCTTTCCCTTTAGGTTTTACCCCAACAATGTTTTCATTAGTTTCGCTCACTCTCGAAATCAAGCATTTTACAGCAGGTTGGAGCAGCCTGTATCTCAGCACAGGAATAAGGTAGGGAAGAATTCTAAGGATCATTTTGACTGCCTCCAGAAGTTAGATCAGATGGCAAATTGGATTTGGTGCTAGGTCTTTCCCTTTAGGTTTTACCCCAACAATGTTTTCATTAGTTTCGCTCACTCTCGAAATCAAGCATTTTACAGCAGGTTGGAGCAGCCTGTATCTCAGCACAGGAATAAGGTAGGGAAGAATTCTAAGGATCATTTTGACTGCCTCCAGAAGTTAGATCAGATGGCAAATTGGATTTGGTGCTAGGTCTTTCCCTTTAGGTTTTACCCCAACAATGTTTTCATTAGTTTCGCTCACTCTCGAAATCAAGCATTTTACAGCAGGTTGGAGCAGCCTGTATCTCAGCACAGGAATAAGGTAGGGAAGAATTCTAAGGATCATTTTGACTGCCTCCAGAAGTTAGATCAGATGGCAAATTGGATTTGGTGCTAGGTCTTTCCCTTTAGGTTTTACCCCAACAATGTTTTCATTAGTTTCGCTCACTCTCGAAATCAAGCATTTTACAGCAGGTTGGAGCAGCCTGTATCTCAGCACAGGAATAAGGTAGGGAAGAATTCAAATACTCATTTTGACTGCCTCCAGAAGTTAGATCAGATGGCAAATTGGATTTGGTGCTAGGTCTTTCCCTTTAGGTTTTACCCCAACAATGTTTTCATTAGTTTCGCTCACTCTCGAAATCAAGCATTTTACAGCAGGTTGGAGCAGCCTGTATCTCAGCACAGGAATAAGGTAGGGAAGAATTCTAAGGATCATTTTGACTGCCTCCAGAAGTTAGATCAGATGGCAAATTGGATTTGGTGCTAGGTCTTTCCCTTTAGGTTTTACCCCAACAATGTTTTCATTAGTTTCGCTCACTCTCGAAATCAAGCATTTTACAGCAGGTTGGAGCAGCCTGTATCTCAGCACAGGAATAAGGTAGGGAAGAATTCTAAGGATCATTTTGACTGCCTCCAGAAGTTAGATCAGATGGCAAATTGGATTTGGTGCTAGGTCTTTCCCTTTAGGTTTTACCCCAACAATGTTTTCATTAGTTTCGCTCACTCTCGAAATCAAGCATTTTACAGCAGGTTGGAGCAGCCTGTATCTCAGCACAGGAATAAGGTAGGGAAGAATTCAAATACTCATTTTGACTGCCTCCAGAAGTTAGATCAGATGGCAAATTGGATTTGGTGCTAGGTCTTTCCCTTTAGGTTTTACCCCAACAATGTTTTCATTAGTTTCGCTCACTCTCGAAATCAAGCATTTTACAGCAGGTTGGAGCAGCCTGTATCTCAGCACAGGAATAAGGTAGGGAAGAATTCTAAGGATCATTTTGACTGCCTCCAGAAGTTAGATCAGATGGCAAATTGGATTTGGTGCTAGGTCTTTCCCTTTAGGTTTTACCCCAACAATGTTTTCATTAGTTTCGCTCACTCTCGAAATCAAGCATTTTACAGCAGGTTGGAGCAGCCTGTATCTCAGCACAGGAATAAGGTAGGGAAGAATTCTAAGGATCATTTTGACTGCCTCCAGAAGTTAGATCAGATGGCAAATTGGATTTGGTGCTAGGTCTTTCCCTTTAGGTTTTACCCCAACAATGTTTTCATTAGTTTCGCTCACTCTCAAAATCAAGCATTTTACAGCAGGTTGAGCAGCCTGTATCTCAGCACAGGAATAAGGTAGGGAAGAATTCTAAGGATCATTTTGACTGCCTCCAGAAGTTAGATCAGATGGCAAATTGGATTTGGTGCTAGGTCTTTCCCTTTAGGTTTTACCCCAACAATGTTTTCATTAGTTTCGCTCACTCTCGAAATCAAGCATTTTACAGCAGGTTGGAGCAGCCTGTATCTCAGCACAGGAATAAGGTAGGGAAGAATTCTAAGGATCATTTTGACTGCCTCCAGAAGTTAGATCAGATGGCAAATTGGATTTGGTGCTAGGTCTTTCCCTTTTGGTTTTACCCCAACAATGTTTTCATTAGTTTCGCTCACTCTCGAAATCAAGCATTTTACAGCAGGTTGGAGCAGCCTGTATCTCAGCACAGGAATAAGGTAGGGAAGAATTCAAATACTCATTTTGACTGCCTCCAGAAGTTAGATCAGATGGCAAATTGGATTTGGTGCTAGGTCTTTCCCTTTAGGTTTTACCCCAACAATGTTTTCATTAGTTTCGCTCACTCTCGAAATCAAGCATTTTACAGCAGGTTGGAGCAGCCTGTATCTCAGCACAGGAATAAGGTAGGGAAGAATTCTAAGGATCATTTTGACTGCCTCCAGAAGTTAGATCAGATGGCAAATTGGATTTGGCGCTAGGTCTTTCCCTTTAAGTTTTACCCCAACAATGTTTTCATTAGTTTCGCTCACTCTCGAAATCAAGCATTTTACAGCAGGTTGGAGCAGCCTGTATCTCAGCACAGGAATAAGGTAGGGAAGAATTCTAAGGATCATTTTGACTGCCTCCAGAAGTTAGATCAGATGGCAAATTGGATTTGGTGCTAGGTCTTTCCCTTTAGGTTTTACCCCAACAATGTTTTCATTAGTTTCGCTCACTCTCGAAATCAAGCATTTTACAGCAGGTTGGAGCAGCCTGTATCTCAGCACAGGAATAAGGTAGGGAAGAATTCTAAGGATCATTTTGACTGCCTCCAGAAGTTAGATCAGATGGCAAATTGGATTTGGTGCTAGGTCTTTCCCTTTAGGTTTTACCCCAACAATGTTTTCATTAGTTTCGCTCACTCTCGAAATCAAGCATTTTACAGCAGGTTGGAGCAGCCTGTATCTCAGCACAGGAATAAGGTAGGGAAGAATTCAAATACTCATTTTGACTGCCTCCAGAAGTTAGATCAGATGGCAAATTGGATTTGGTGCTAGGTCTTTCCCTTTAGGTTTTACCCCAACAATGTTTTCATTAGTTTCGCTCACTCTCGAAATCAAGCATTTTACAGCAGGTTGGAGCAGCCTGTATCTCAGCACAGGAATAAGGTAGGGAAGAATTCTAAGGATCATTTTGACTGCCTCCAGAAGTTAGATCAGATGGCAAATTGGATTTGGTGCTAGGTCTTTCCCTTTAGGTTTTACCCCAACAATGTTTTCATTAGTTTCGCTCACTCTCGAAATCAAGCATTTTACAGCAGGTTGGAGCAGCCTGTATCTCAGCACAGGAATAAGGTAGGGAAGAATTCTAAGGATCATTTTGACTGCCTCCAGAAGTTAGATCAGATGGCAAATTGGATTTGGTGCTAGGTCTTTCCCTTTAGGTTTTACCCCAACAATGTTTTCATTAGTTTCGCTCACTCTCGAAATCAAGCATTTTACAGCAGGTTGGAGCAGCCTGTATCTCAGCACAGGAATAAGGTAGGGAAGAATTCAAATACTCATTTTGACTGCCTCCAGAAGTTAGATCAGATGGCAAATTGGATTTGGTGCTAGGTCTTTCCCTTTAGGTTTTACCCCAACAATGTTTTCATTAGTTTCGCTCACTCTCGAAATCAAGCATTTTACAGCAGGTTGGAGCAGCCTGTATCTCAGCACAGGAATAAGGTAGGGAAGAATTCTAAGGATCATTTTGACTGCCTCCAGAAGTTAGATCAGATGGCAAATTGGATTTGGTGCTAGGTCTTTCCCTTTAGGTTTTACCCCAACAATGTTTTCATTAGTTTCGCTCACTCTCGAAATCAAGCATTTTACAGCAGGTTGGAGCAGCCTGTATCTCAGCACAGGAATAAGGTAGGGAAGAATTCTAAGGATCATTTTGACTGCCTCCAGAAGTTAGATCAGATGGCAAATTGGATTTGGTGCTAGGTCTTTCCCTTTAGGTTTTACCCCAACAATGTTTTCATTAGTTTCGCTCACTCTCAAAATCAAGCATTTTACAGCAGGTTGAGCAGCCTGTATCTCAGCACAGGAATAAGGTAGGGAAGAATTCTAAGGATCATTTTGACTGCCTCCAGAAGTTAGATCAGATGGCAAATTGGATTTGGTGCTAGGTCTTTCCCTTTAGGTTTTACCCCAACAATGTTTTCATTAGTTTCGCTCACTCTCGAAATCAAGCATTTTACAGCAGGTTGGAGCAGCCTGTATCTCAGCACAGGAATAAGGTAGGGAAGAATTCTAAGGATCATTTTGACTGCCTCCAGAAGTTAGATCAGATGGCAAATTGGATTTGGTGCTAGGTCTTTCCCTTTAGGTTTTACCCCAACAATGTTTTCATTAGTTTCGCTCACTCTCGAAATCAAGCATTTTACAGCAGGTTGGAGCAGCCTGTATCTCAGCACAGGAATAAGGTAGGGAAGAATTCTAAGGATATCATTTTGACTGCCTCCAGAAGTTAGATCAGATGGCAAATTGGATTTGGTGCTAGGTCTTTCCCTTTAGGTTTTACCCCAACAATGTTTTCATTAGTTTCGCTCACTCTCGAAATCAAGCATTTTACAGCAGGTTGGAGCAGCCTGTATCTCAGCACAGGAATAAGGTAGGGAAGAATTCAAATACTCATTTTGACTGCCTCCAGAAGTTAGATCAGATGGCAAATTGTATTTGGTGCTAGGTCTTTCCCTTTAGGTTTTAGCCCAACAATGTTTTCATTAGTTTCGCTCACTCTCGAAATCAAGCATTTTACAGCAGGTTGGAGCAGCCTGTATCTCAGCACAGGAATAAGGTAGGGAAGAATTCTAAGGATCATTTTGACTGCCTCCAGAAGTTAGATCAGATGGCAAATAGGATTTGGTGCTAGGTCTTTCCCTTTAGGTTTTACCCCAACAATGTTTTCATTAGTTTCGCTCACTCTCGAAATCAAGCATTTTACAGCAGGTTGGAGCAGCCTGTATCTCAGCACAGGAATAAGGTAGGGAAGAATTCTAAGGATCATTTTGACTGCCTCCAGAAGTTAGATCAGATGGCAAATTGGATTTGGTGCTAGGTCTTTCCCTTTAGGTTTTACCCCAACAATGTTTTCATTAGTTTCGCTCACTCTCGAAATCAAGCATTTTACAGCAGGTTGGAGCAGCCTGTATCTCAGCACAGGAATAAGGTAGGGAAGAATACAAATACTCATTTTGACTGCCTCCAGAAGTTAGATCAGATGGCAAATTGGATTTGGTGCTAGGTCTTTCCCTTTAGGTTTTACCCCCAACAATGTTTTCATTAGTTTCGCTCACTCTCGAAATCAAGCATTTTACAGCAGGTTGGAGCAGCCTGTATCTCAGCACAGGAATAAGGTAGGGAAGAATTCTAAGGATCATTTGACTGCCTCCAGAAGTTAGATCAGATGGCAAATTGGATTTGGTGCTAGGTCTTTCCCTTTAGGTTTTACCCCAACAATGTTTTCATTAGTTTTCGCTCACTCTCGAAATCAAGCATTTTACAGCAGGTTGGAGCAGCCTGTATCTCAGCACAGGAATAAGGTAGGGAAGAATTCTAAGGATCATTTTGACTGCCTCCAGAAGTTAGATCAGATGGCAAATTGGATTTGGTGCTAGGTCTTTCCCTTTAGGTTTTACCCCAACAATGTTTTCATTAGTTTCGCTCACTCTCGAAATCAAGCATTTTACAGCAGGTTGGAGCAGCCTGTATCTCAGCACAGGAATAAGGTAGGGAAGAATTCTAAGGATCATTTTGACTGCCTCCAGAAGTTAGATCAGATGGCAAATTGGATTTGGTGCTAGGTCTTTCCCTTTAGGTTTTACCCCAACAATGTTTTCATTAGTTTCGCTCACTCTCGAAATCAAGCATTTTACAGCAGGTTGGAGCAGCCTGTATCTCAGCACAGGAATAAGGTAGGGAAGAATTCTAAGGATCATTTTGACTGCCTCCAGAAGTTAGATCAGATGGCAAATTGGATTTGGTGCTAGGTCTTTCCCTTTAGGGTTTTACCCCAACAATGTTTTCATTAGTTTCGCTCACTCTCGAAATCAAGCATTTTACAGCAGGTTGGAGCAGCCTGTATCTCAGCACAGGAATAAGGTAGGGAAGAATTCTAAGGATCATTTTGACTGCCTCCAGAAGTTAGATCAGATGGCAAATTGGATTTGGTGCTAGGTCTTTCCCTTTAGGTTTTACCCCAACAATGTTTTCATTAGTTTCGCTCACTCTCAAAATCAAGCATTTTACAGCAGGTTGGAGCAGCCTGTATCTCAGCACAGGAATAAGGTAGGGAAGAATTCTAAGGATCATTTTGACTGCCTCCAGAAGTTAGATCAGATGGCAAATTGGATTTGGTGCTAGGTCTTTCCCTTTAGGTTTTACCCCAACAATGTTTTCATTAGTTTCGCTCACTCTCGAAATCAAGCATTTTACAGCAGGTTGGAGCAGCCTGTATCTCAGCACAGGAATAAGGTAGGGAAGAATTCAAAATACTCATTTTGACTGCCTCCAGAAGTTAGATCAGATGGCAAATTGGATTTGGTGCTAGGTCTTTCCCTTTAGGTTTTACCCCAACAATGTTTTCATTAGTTTCGCTCACTCTCGAAATCAAGCATTTTACAGCAGGTTGGAGCAGCCTGTATCTCAGCACAGGAATAAGGTAGGGAAGAATTCTAAGGATCATTTTGACTGCCTCCAGAAGTTAGATCAGATGGCAAATTGGATTTGGTGCTAGGTCTTTCCCTTTAGGTTTTACCCCAACAATGTTTTCATTAGTTTCGCTCACTCTCGAAATCAAGCATTTTACAGCAGGTTGGAGCAGCCTGTATCTCAGCACAGGAATAAGGTAGGGAAGAATTCTAAGGATCATTTTGACTGCCTGCAGAAGTTAGATCAGATGGCAAATTGGATTTGGTGCTAGGTCTTTCCCTTTAGGTTTTACCCCAACAATGTTTTCATTAGTTTCGCTCACTCTCGAAATCAATGCATTTTACAGCAGGTTGGAGCAGCCTGTATCTCAGCACAGGAATAAGGTAGGGAAGAATTCTAAGGATCATTTTGACTGCCTCCAGAAGTTAGATCAGATGGCAAATTGGATTTGGTGCTAGGTCTTTCCCTTTAGGTTTTACCCCAACAATGTTTTCATTAGTTTCGCTCACTCTCGAAATCAAGCATTTTACAGCAGGTTGGAGCAGCCTGTATCTCAGCACAGGAATAAGGTAGGGAAGAATATTCTAAGAAGGATCGTTTTGACTGCCTCCAGAAGTTAGATCAGATGGCAAATTGGATTTGGTGCTAGGTCTTTCCCTTTAGGTTTTACCCCAACAATGTTTTCATTAGTTTCGCTCACTCTCGAAATCAAGCATTTTACAGCAGGTTGGAGCAGCCTGTATCTCAGCACAGGAATAAGGTAGGGAAGAATTCAAATACTCATTTTGACTGCCTCCAGAAGTTAGATCAGATGGCAAATTGGATTTGGTGCTAGGTCTTTCCCTTTAGGTTTTACCCCAACAATGTTTTCATTAGTTTCGCTCACTCTCGAAATCAAGCATTTTACAGCAGGTTGGAGCAGCCTGTATCTCAGCACAGGAATAAGGTAGGGAAGAATTCAAATACTCATTTTGACTGCCTCCAGAAGTTAGATCAGATGGCAAATTGGATTTGGTGCTAGGTCTTTCCCTTTAGGTTTTACCCCAACAATGTTTTCATTAGTTTCGCTCACTCTCGAAATCAAGCATTTTACAGCAGGTTGGAGCAGCCTGTATCTCAGCACGGGAATAAGGTAGGGAAGAATTCTAAGGATCATTTTGACTGCCTCCAGAAGTTAGATCAGATGGCAAATTGGATTTGGTGCTAGGTCTTTCCCTTTAGGTTTTACCCCAACAATGTTTTCATTAGTTTCGCTCACTCTCGAAATCAAGCATTTTACAGCAGGTTGGAGCAGCCTGTATCTCAGCACAGGAATAAGGTAGGGAAGAATTCTAAGGATCATTTTGACTGCCTCCAGAAGTTAGATCAGATGGCAAATTGGATTTGGTGCTAGGTCTTTCCCTTTAGGTTTTACCCCAACAATGTTTTCATTAGTTTCGCTCACTCTCGAAATCAAGCATTTTACAGCAGGTTGGAGCAGCCTGTATCTCAGCACAGGAATAAGGTAGGGAAGAATTCTAAGGATCATTTTGACTGCCTCCAGAAGTTAGATCAGATGGCAAATTGGATTTGGTGCTAGGTCTTTCCCTTTAGGTTTTACCCCAACAATGTTTTCATTAGTTTCACTCACTCTCGAGATCAAGCATTTTACAGCAGGTTGGAGCAGCCTGTATCTCAGCACAGGAATAAGGTAGGGAAGAATTCTAAGGATCATTTTGACTGCCTCCAGAAGTTAGATCAGATGGCAAATTGGATTTGGTGCTAGGTCTTTCCCTTTAGGTTTTACCCCAACAATGTTTTCATTAGTTTCGCTCACTCTCGAAATCAAGCATTTTACAGCAGGTTGGAGCAGCCTGTATCTCAGCACAGGAATAAGGTAGGGAAGAATTCTAAGGATCATTTTGACTGCCTCCAGAAGTTAGATCAGATGGCAAATTGGATTTGGTGCTAGGTCTTTCCCTTTAGGTTTTACCCCAACAATGTTTTCATTAGTTTCGCTCACTCTCGAAATCAAGCATTTTACAGCAGGTTGGAGCAGCCTGTATCTCAGCACAGGAATAAGGTAGGGAAGAATTCTAAGGATCATTTTGACTGCCTCCAGAAGTTAGATCAGATGGCAAATTGGATTTGGTGCTAGGTCTTTCCCTTTAGGTTTTACCCCAACAATGTTTTCATTAGTTTCGCTCACTCTCGAAATCAAGCATTTTACAGCAGGTTGGAGCAGCCTGTATCTCAGCACAGGAATAAGGTAGGGAAGAATTCTAAGGATCATTTTGACTGCCTCCAGAAGTTAGATCAGATGGCAAATTGGATTTGGTGCTAGGTCTTTCCCTTTAGGTTTTACCCCAACAATGTTTTCATTAGTTTCGCTCACTCTCGAAATCAAGCATTTTACAGCAGGTTGGAGCAGCCTGTATCTCAGCACAGGAATAAGGTAGGGAAGAATTCTAAGGATCATTTTGACTGCCTCCAGAAGTTAGATCAGATGGCAAATTGGATTTGGTGCTAGGTCTTTCCCTTTAGGTTTTACCCCAACAATGTTTTCATTAGTTTCGCTCACTCTCGAAATCAAGCATTTTACAGCAGGTTGGAGCAGCCTGTATCTCAGCACAGGAATAAGGTAGGGAAGAATTCTAAGGATCATTTTGACTGCCTCCAGAAGTTAGATCAGATGGCAAATTGGATTTGGTGCTAGGTCTTTCCCTTTAGGTTTTACCCCAACAATGTTTTCATTAGTTTCGCTCACTCTCGAAATCAAGCATTTTACAGCAGGTTGGAGCAGCCTGTATCTCAGCACAGGAATAAGGTAGGGAAGAATTCTAAGGATCATTTTGACTGCCTCCAGAAGTTAGATCAGATGGCAAATTGGATTTGGTGCTAGGTCTTTCCCTTTAGGTTTTACCCCAACAATGTTTTCATTAGTTTCGCTCACTCTCGAAATCAAGCATTTTACAGCAGGTTGGAGCAGCCTGTATCTCAGCACAGGAATAAGGTAGGGAAGAATTCTAAGGATCATTTTGACTGCCTCCAGAAGTTAGATCAGATGGCAAATTGGATTTGGTGCTAGGTCTTTCCCTTTAGGTTTTACCCCAACAATGTTTTCATTAGTTTCGCTCACTCTCGAAATCAAGCATTTTACAGCAGGTTGGAGCAGCCTGTATCTCAGCACAGGAATAAGGTAGGGAAGAATTCAAATACTCATTTTGACTGCCTCCAGAAGTTAGATCAGATGGCAAATTGGATTTGGTGCTAGGTCTTTCCCTTTAGGTTTTACCCCAACAATGTTTTCATTAGTTTCGCTCACTCTCGAAATCAAGCATTTTACAGCAGGTTGGAGCAGCCTGTATCTCAGCACAGGAATAAGGTAGGGAAGAATTCTAAGGATCATTTTGACTGCCTCCAGAAGTTAGATCAGATGGCAAATTGGATTTGGTGCTAGGTCTTTCCCTTTAGGTTTTACCCCAACAATGTTTTCATTAGTTTCGCTCACTCTCGAAATCAAGCATTTTACAGCAGGTTGGAGCAGCCTGTATCTCAGCACAGGAATAAGGTAGGGAAGAATTCTAAGGATCATTTTGACTGCCTCCAGAAGTTAGATCAGATGGCAAATTGGATTTGGTGCTAGGTCTTTCCCTTTAGGTTTTACCCCAACAATGTTTTCATTAGTTTCGCTCACTCTCGAAATCAAGCATTTTACAGCAGGTTGGAGCAGCCTGTATCTCAGCACAGGAATAAGGTAGGGAAGAATTCTAAGGATCATTTTGACTGCCTCCAGAAGTTAGATCAGATGGCAAATTGGATTTGGTGCTAGGTCTTTCCCTTTAGGTTTTACCCCAACAATGTTTTCATTAGTTTCGCTCACTCTCGAAATCAAGCATTTTACAGCAGGTTGGAGCAGCCTGTATCTCAGCACAGGAATAAGGTAGGGAAGAATTCTAAGGATCATTTTGACTGCCTCCAGAAGTTAGATCAGATGGCAAATTGGATTTGGTGCTAGGTCTTTCCCTTTAGGTTTTACCCCAACAATGTTTTCATTAGTTTCGCTCACTCTCGAAATCAAGCATTTTACAGCAGGTTGGAGCAGCCTGTATCTCAGCACAGGAATAAGGTAGGGAAGAATTCAAATACTCATTTTGACTGCCTCCAGAAGTTAGATCAGATGGCAAATTGGATTTGGTGCTAGGTCTTTCCCTTTAGGTTTTACCCCAACAATGTTTTCATTAGTTTCGCTCACTCTCGAAATCAAGCATTTTACAGCAGGTTGGAGCAGCCTGTATCTCAGCACAGGAATAAGGTAGGGAAGAATTCAAATACTCATTTTGACTGCCTCCAGAAGTTAGATCAGATGGCAAATTGGATTTGGTGCTAGATCTTTCCCTTTAGGTTTTACCCCAACAATGTTTTCATTAGTTTCGCTCACTCTCGAAATCAAGCATTTTACAGCAGGTTGGAGCAGCCTGTATCTCAGCACAGGAATAAGGTAGGGAAGAATTCTAAGGATCATTTTGACTGCCTCCAGAAGTTAGATCAGATGGCAAATTGGATTTGGTGCTAGGTCTTTCCCTTTAGGTTTTACCCCAACAATGTTTTCATTAGTTTCGCTCACTCTCGAAATCAAGCATTTTACAGCAGGTTGGAGCAGCCTGTATCTCAGCACAGGAATAAGGTAGGGAAGAATTCTAAGGATCATTTTGACTGCCTCCAGAAGTTAGATCAGATGGCAAATTGGATTTGGTGCTAGGTCTTTCCCTTTAGGTTTTACCCCAACAATGTTTTCATTAGTTTCGCTCACTCTCGAAATCAAGCATTTTACAGCAGGTTGGAGCAGCCTGTATCTCAGCACAGGAATAAGGTAGGGAAGAATTCTAAGGATCATTTTGACTGCCTCCAGAAGTTAGATCAGATGGCAAATTGGATTTGGTGCTAGGTCTTTCCCTTTAGGTTTTACCCCAACAATGTTTTCATTAGTTTCGCTCACTCTCGAGATCAAGCATTTTACAGCAGGTTGGAGCAGCCTGTATCTCAGCACAGGAATAAGGTAGGGAAGAATTCTAAGGATCATTTTGACTGCCTCCAGAAGTTAGATCAGATGGCAAATTGGATTTGGTGCTAGGTCTTTCCCTTTAGGTTTTACCCCAACAATGTTTTCATTAGTTTCGCTCACTCTCGAAATCAAGCATTTTACAGCAGGTTGGAGCAGCCTGTATCTCAGCACAGGAATAAGGTAGGGAAGAATTCTAAGGATCATTTTGACTGCCTCCAGAAGTTAGATCAGATGGCAAATTGGATTTGGTGCTAGGTCTTTCCCTTTAGGTTTTACCCCAACAATGTTTTCATTAGTTTCGCTCACTCTCGAAATCAAGCATTTTACAGCAGGTTGGAGCAGCCTGTATCTCAGCACAGGAATAAGGTAGGGAAGAATACAAATACTCATTTTGACTGCCTCCAGAAGTTAGATCAGATGGCAAATTGGATTTGGTGCTAGGTCTTTCCCTTTAGGTTTTACCCCAACAATGTTTTCATTAGTTTCGCTCACTCTCGAAATCAAGCATTTTACAGCAGGTTGGAGCAGCCTGTATCTCAGCACAGGAATAAGGTAGGGAAGAATTCTAAGGATCATTTTGACTGCCTCCAGAAGTTAGATCAGATGGCAAATTGGATTTGGTGCTAGGTCTTTCCCTTTAGGTTTTACCCCAACAATGTTTTCATTAGTTTCGCTCACTCTCGAAATCAAGCATTTTACAGCAGGTTGGAGCAGCCTGTATCTCAGCACAGGAATAAGGTAGGGAAGAATTCTAAGGATCATTTTGACTGCCTGCAGAAGTTAGATCAGATGGCAAATTGGATTTGGTGCTAGGTCTTTCCCTTTAGGTTTTACCCCAACAATGTTTTCATTAGTTTCGCTCACTCTCGAAATCAAGCATTTTACAGCAGGTTGGAGCAGCCTGTATCTCAGCACAGGAATAAGGTAGGGAAGAATTCTAAGGATCATTTTGACTGCCTCCAGAAGTTAGATCAGATGGCAAATTGGATTTGGTGCTAGGTCTTTCCCTTTAGGTTTTACCCCAACAATGTTTTCATTAGTTTCGCTCACTCTCGAAATCAAGCATTTTACAGCAGGTTGGAGCAGCCTGTATCTCAGCACAGGAATAAGGTAGGGAAGAATTCTAAGGATCATTTTGACTGCCTCCAGAAGTTAGATCAGATGGCAAATTGGATTTGGTGCTAGGTCTTTCCCTTTAGGTTTTACCCCAACAATGTTTTCATTAGTTTTGCTCACTCTCGAAATCAAGCATTTTACAGCAGGTTGGAGCAGCCTGTATCTCAGCACAGGAATAAGGTAGGGAAGAATTCTAAGGATCATTTTGACTGCCTCCAGAAGTTAGATCAGATGGCAAATTGGATTTGGTGCTAGGTCTTTCCCTTTAGGTTTTACCCCAACAATGTTTTCATTAGTTTCGCTCACTCTCGAAATCAAGCATTTTACAGCAGGTTGGAGCAGCCTGTATCTCAGCACAGGAATAAGGTAGGGAAGAATTCTAAGGATCATTTTGACTGCCTCCAGAAGTTAGATCAGATGGCAAATTGGATTTGGTGCTAGGTCTTTCCCTTTAGGTTTTACCCCAACAATGTTTTCATTAGTTTCGCTCACTCTCGAAATCAAGCATTTTACAGCAGGTTGGAGCAGCCTGTATCTCAGCACAGGAATAAGGTAGGGAAGAATTCTAAGGATCATTTTGACTGCCTCCAGAAGTTAGATCAGATGGCAAATTGGATTTGGTGCTAGGTCTTTCCCTTTAGGTTTTACCCCAACAATGTTTTCATTAATTTCGCTCACTCTCGAAATCAAGCATTTTACAGCAGGTTGGAGCAGCCTGTATCTCAGCACAGGAATAAGGTAGGGAAGAATTCTAAGGATCATTTTGACTGCCTCCAGAAGTTAGATCAGATGGCAAATTGGATTTGGTGCTAGGTCTTTCCCTTTAGGTTTTACCCCAACAATGTTTTCATTAGTTTCGCTCACTCTCGAAATCAAGCATTTTACAGCAGGTTGGAGCAGCCTGTATCTCAGCACAGGAATAAGGTAGGGAAGAATTCAAATACTCATTTTGACTGCCTCCAGAAGTTAGATCAGATGGCAAATTGGATTTGGTGCTAGGTCTTTCCCTTTAGGTTTTACCCCAACAATGTTTTCATTAGTTTCGCTCACTCTCGAAATCAAGCATTTTACAGCAGGTTGGAGCAGCCTGTATCTCAGCACAGGAATAAGGTAGGGAAGAATTCTAAGGATCATTTTGACTGCCTCCAGAAGTTAGATCAGATGGCAAATTGGATTTGGTGCTAGGTCTTTCCCTTTAGGTTTTACCCCAACAATGTTTTCATTAGTTTCGCTCACTCTCGAAATCAAGCATTTTACAGCAGGTTGGAGCAGCCTGTATCTCAGCACAGGAATAAGGTAGGGAAGAATTCAAATACTGATTTTGACTGCCTCCAGAAGTTAGATCAGATGGCAAATTGGATTTGGTGCTAGGTCTTTCCCTTTAGGTTTTACCCCAACAATGTTTTCATTAGTTTCGCTCACTCTCGAAATCAAGCATTTTACAGCAGGTTGGAGCAGCCTGTATCTCAGCACAGGAATAAGGTAGGGAAGAATTCTAAGGATCATTTTGACTGCCTCCAGAAGTTAGATCAGATGGCAAATTGGATTTGGTGCTAGGTCTTTCCCTTTAGGTTTTACCCCAACAATGTTTTCATTAGTTTCGCTCACTCTCGAAATCAAGCATTTTACAGCAGGTTGGAGCAGCCTGTATCTCAGCACAGGAATAAGGTAGGGAAGAATTCAAATACTCATTTTGACTGCCTCCAGAAGTTAGATCAGATGGCAAATTGGATTTGGTGCTAGGTCTTTCCCTTTAGGTTTTACCCCAACAATGTTTTCATTAGTTTCGCTCACTCTCGAAATCAAGCATTTTACAGCAGGTTGGAGCAGCCTGTATCTCAGCACAGGAATAAGGTAGGGAAGAATTCTAAGGATCATTTTGACTGCCTCCAGAAGTTAGATCAGATGGCAAATTGGATTTGGTGCTAGGTCTTTCCCTTTAGGTTTTACCCCCAACAATGTTTTCATTAGTTTCGCTCACTCTCGAAATCAAGCATTTTACAGCAGGTTGGAGCAGCCTGTATCTCAGCACAGGAATAAGGTAGGGAAGAATTCTAAGGATCATTTTGACTGCCTCCAGAAGTTAGATCAGATGGCAAATTGGATTTGGTGCTAGGTCTTTCCCTTTAGGTTTTACCCCAACAATATTTTCATTAGTTTCGCTCACTCTCGAAATCAAGCATTTTACAGCAGGTTGGAGCAGCCTGTATCTCAGCACAGGAATAAGGTAGGGAAGAATTCTAAGGATCATTTTGACTGCCTCCAGAAGTTAGATCAGATGGCAAATTGGATTTGGTGCTAGGTCTTTCCCTTTAGGTTTTACCCCAACAATGTTTTCATTAGTTTCGCTCACTCTCGAAATCAAGCATTTTACAGCAGGTTGGAGCAGCCTGTATCTCAGCACAGGAATAAGGTAGGGAAGAATTCTAAGGATCATTTTGACTGCCTCAGAAGTTAGATCAGATGGCAAATTGGATTTGGTGCTAGGTCTTTCCCTTTAGGTTTTACCCCAACAATGTTTTCATTAGTTTCGCTCACTCTCGAAATCAAGCATTTTACAGCAGGTTGGAGCAGCCTGTATCTCAGCACAGGAATAAGGTAGGGAAGAATTCAAATACTCATTTTGACTGCCTCCAGAAGTTAGATCAGATGGCAAATTGGATTTGGTGCTAGGTCTTTCCCTTTAGGTTTTACCCCAACAATGTTTTCATTAGTTTCGCTCACTCTCGAAATCAAGCATTTTACAGCAGGTTGGAGCAGCCTGTATCTCAGCACAGGAATAAGGTAGGGAAGAATTCTAAGGATCATTTTGACTGCCTCCAGAAGTTAGATCAGATGGCAAATTGGATTTGGTGCTAGGTCTTTCCCTTTAGGTTTTACCCCAACAATGTTTTCATTAGTTTCGCTCACTCTCGAAATCAAGCATTTTACAGCAGGTTGGAGCAGCCTGTATCTCAGCACAGGAATAAGGTAGGGAAGAATTCTAAGGATCATTTTGACTGCCTCCAGAAGTTAGATCAGATGGCAAATTGGATTTGGTGCTAGGTCTTTCCCTTTAGGTTTTACCCCAACAATGTTTTCATTAGTTTCGCTCACTCTCGAAATCAAGCATTTTACAGCAGGTTGGAGCAGCCTGTATCTCAGCACAGGAATAAGGTAGGGAAGAATTCTAAGGATCATTTTGACTGCCTCCAGAAGTTAGATCAGATGGCAAATTGGATTTGGTGCTAGGTCTTTCCCTTTAGGTTTTACCCCAACAATGTTTTCATTAGTTTCGCTCACTCTCGAAATCAAGCATTTTACAGCAGGTTGGAGCAGCCTGTATCTCAGCACAGGAATAAGGTAGGGAAGAATTCTAAGGATCATTTTGACTGCCTCCAGAAGTTAGATCAGATGGCAAATTGGATTTGGTGCTAGGTCTTTCCCTTTAGGTTTTACCCCAACAATGTTTTCATTAGTTTCGCTCACTCTCGAAATCAAGCATTTTACAGCAGGTTGGAGCAGCCTGTATCTCAGCACAGGAATAAGGTAGGGAAGAATTCTAAGGATCATTTTGACTGCCTCCAGAAGTTAGATCAGATGGCAAATTGGATTTGGTGCTAGGTCTTTCCCTTTAGGTTTTACCCCAACAATGTTTTCATTAGTTTCGCTCACTCTCGAAATCAAGCATTTTACAGCAGGTTGGAGCAGCCTGTATCTCAGCACAGGAATAAGGTAGGGAAGAATTCAAATACTCATTTTGACTGCCTCCAGAAGTTAGATCAGATGGCAAATTGGATTTGGTGCTAGGTCTTTCCCTTTAGGTTTTACCCCAACAATGTTTTCATTAGTTTCGCTCACTCTCGAAATCAAGCATTTTACAGCAGGTTGGAGCAGCCTGTATCTCAGCACAGGAATAAGGTAGGGAAGAATTCTAAGGATCATTTTGACTGCCTCCAGAAGTTAGATCAGATGGCAAATTGGATTTGGTGCTAGGTCTTTCCCTTTAGGTTTTACCCCAACAATGTTTTCATTAGTTTCGCTCACTCTCGAAATCAAGCATTTTACAGCAGGTTGGAGCAGCCTGTATCTCAGCACAGGAATAAGGTAGGGAAGAATTCTAAGGATCATTTTGACTGCCTCCAGAAGTTAGATCAGATGGCAAATTGGATTTGGTGCTAGGTCTTTCCCTTTAGGTTTTACCCCAACAATGTTTTCATTAGTTTCGCTCACTCTCGAAATCAAGCATTTTACAGCAGGTTGGAGCAGCCTGTATCTCAGCACAGGAATAAGGTAGGGAAGAATTCTAAGGATCATTTTGACTGCCTCCAGAAGTTAGATCAGATGGCAAATTGGATTTGGTGCTAGGTCTTTCCCTTTAGGTTTTACCCCAACAATGTTTTCATTAGTTTCGCTCACTCTCGAAATCAAGCATTTTACAGCAGGTTGGAGCAGCCTGTATCTCAGCACAGGAATAAGGTAGGGAAGAATTCTAAGGATCATTTTGACTGCCTCCAGAAGTTAGATCAGATGGCAAATTGGATTTGGTGCTAGGTCTTTCCCTTTAGGTTTTACCCCAACAATGTTTTCATTAGTTTCGCTCACTCTCGAAATCAAGCATTTTACAGCAGGTTGGAGCAGCCTGTATCTCAGCACAGGAATAAGGTAGGGAAGAATTCTAAGGATCATTTTGACTGCCTCCAGAAGTTAGATCAGATGGCAAATTGGATTTGGTGCTAGGTCTTTCCCTTTAGGTTTTACCCCAACAATGTTTTTCATTAGTTTCGCTCACTCTCGAAATCAAGCATTTTACAGCAGGTTGGAGCAGCCTGTATCTCAGCACAGGAATAAGGTAGGGAAGAATTCTAAGGATCATTTTGACTGCCTCCAGAAGTTAGATCAGATGGCAAATTGGATTTGGTGCTAGGTCTTTCCCTTTAGGTTTTACCCCAACAATGTTTTCATTAGTTTCGCTCACTCTCGAAATCAAGCATTTTACAGCAGGTTGGAGCAGCCTGTATCTCAGCACAGGAATAAGGTAGGGAAGAATTCTAAGGATCATTTTGACTGCCTGCAGAAGTTAGATCAGATGGCAAATTGGATTTGGTGCTAGGTCTTTCCCTTTAGGTTTTACCCCAACAATGTTTTCATTAGTTTCGCTCACTCTCGAAATCAAGCATTTTACAGCAGGTTGGAGCAGCCTGTATCTCAGCACAGGAATAAGGTAGGGAAGAATTCTAAGGATCATTTTGACTGCCTC
>NW_027144317.1:0-39003 GCF_026170545.1 Melanerpes formicivorus | reverse complement strand
ACATTGTTGGGGTAAAACCTAAAGGGAAAGACCTAGCACCAAATCCAATTTGCCATCTGATCTAACTTCTGGAGGCAGTCAAAATGATCCTTAGAATTCTTCCCTACCTTATTCCTGTGCTGAGATACAGGCTGCTCCAACCTGCTGTAAAATGCTTGATTTCGAGAGTGAGCGAAACTAATGAAAACATTGTTGGGGTAAAACCTAAAGGGAAAGACCTAGCACCAAATCCAATTTGCCATCTGATCTAACTTCTGGAGGCAGTCAAAATGATCCTTAGAATTCTTCCCTACCTTATTCCTGTGCTGAGATACAGGCTGCTCCAACCTGCTGTAAAATGCTTGATTTCGAGAGTGAGCGAAACTAATGAAAACATTGTTGGGGTAAAACCTAAAGGGAAAGACCTAGCACCAAATCCAATTTGCCATCTGATCTAACTTCTGGAGGCAGTCAAAATGATCCTTAGAATTCTTCCCTACCTTATTCCTGTGCTGAGATACAGGCTGCTCCAACCTGCTGTAAAATGCTTGATTTCGAGAGTGAGCGAAACTAATGAAAACATTGTTGGGGTAAAACCTAAAGGGAAAGACCTAGCACCAAATCCAATTTGCCATCTGATCTAACTTCTGGAGGCAGTCAAAATGAGCCTTAGAATTCTTCCCTACCTTATTCCTGTGCTGAGATACAGGCTGCTCCAACCTGCTGTAAAATGCTTGATTTCGAGAGTGAGCGAAACTAATGAAAACATTGTTGGGGTAAAACCTAAAGGGAAAGACCTAGCACCAAATCCAATTTGCCATCTGATCTAACTTCTGGAGGCAGTCAAAATGATCCTTAGAATTCTTCCCTACCTTATTCCTGTGCTGAGATACAGGCTGCTCCAACCTGCTGTAAAATGCTTGATTTCGAGAGTGAGCGAAACTAATGAAAACATTGTTGGGGTAAAACCTAAAGGGAAAGACCTAGCACCAAATCCAATTTGCCATCTGATCTAACTTCTGGAGGCAGTCAAAATGAGCCTTAGAATTCTTCCCTACCTTATTCCTGTGCTGAGATACAGGCTGCTCCAACCTGCTGTAAAATGCTTGATTTCGAGAGTGAGCGAAACTAATGAAAACATTGTTGGAGTAAAACCTAAAGGGAAAGACCTAGCACCAAATCCAATTTGCCATCTGATCTAACTTCTGGAGGCAGTCAAAATGATCCTTAGAATTCTTCCCTACCTTATTCCTGTGCTGAGATACAGGCTGCTCCAACCTGCTGTAAAATGCTTGATTTCGAGAGTGAGCGAAACTAATGAAAACATTGTTGGGGTAAAACCTAAAGGGAAAGACCTAGCACCAAATCCAATTTGCCATCTGATCTAACTTCTGGAGGCAGTCAAAATGAGTATTTGAATTCTTCCCTACCTTATTCCTGTGCTGAGATACAGGCTGCTCCAACCTGCTGTAAAATGCTTGATTTCGAGAGTGAGCGAAACTAATGAAAACATTGTTGGGGTAAAACCTAAAGGGAAAGACCTAGCACCAAATCCAATTTGCCATCTGATCTAACTTCTGGAGGCAGTCAAAATGATCCTTAGAATTCTTCCCTACCTTATTCCTGTGCTGAGATACAGGCTGCTCCAACCTGCTGTAAAATGCTTGATTTCGAGAGTGAGCGAAACTAATGAAAACATTGTTGGGGTAAAACCTAAAGGGAAAGACCTAGCACCAAATCCAATTTGCCATCTGATCTAACTTCTGGAGGCAGTCAAAATGATCCTTAGAATTCTTCCCTACCTTATTCCTGTGCTGAGATACAGGCTGCTCCAACCTGCTGTAAAATGCTTGATTTCGAGAGTGAGCGAAACTAATGAAAACATTGTTGGGGTAAAACCTAAAGGGAAAGACCTAGCACCAAATCCAATTTGCCATCTGATCTAACTTCTGGAGGCAGTCAAAATGATCCTTAGAATTCTTCCCTACCTTATTCCTGTGCTGAGATACAGGCTGCTCCAACCTGCTGTAAAATGCTTGATTTCGAGAGTGAGCGAAACTAATGAAAACATTGTTGGGGTAAAACCTAAAGGGAAAGACCTAGCACCAAATCCAATTTGCCATCTGATCTAACTTCTGGAGGCAGTCAAAATGAGTATTTGAATTCTTCCCTACCTTATTCCTGTGCTGAGATACAGGCTGCTCCAACCTGCTGTAAAATGCTTGATTTCGAGAGTGAACGAAACTAATGAAAACATTGTTGGGGTAAAACCTAAAGGGAAAGACCTAGCACCAAATCCAATTTGCCATCTGATCTAACTTCTGGAGGCAGTCAAAATGAGTATTTGAATTCTTCCCTACCTTATTCCTGTGCTGAGATACAGGCTGCTCCAACCTGCTGTAAAATGCTTGATTTCGAGAGTGAACGAAACTAATGAAAACATTGTTGGGGTAAAACCTAAAGGGAAAGACCTAGCACCAAATCCAATTTGCCATCTGATCTAACTTCTGGAGGCAGTCAAAATGATCCTTAGAATTCTTCCCTACCTTATTCCTGTGCTGAGATACAGGCTGCTCCAACCTGCTGTAAAATGCTTGATTTCGAGAGTGAGCGAAACTAATGAAAACATTGTTGGGGTAAAACCTAAAGGGAAAGACCTAGCACCAAATCCAATTTGCCATCTGATCTAACTTCTGGAGGCAGTCAAAATGATCCTTAGAATTCTTCCCTACCTTATTCCTGTGCTGAGATACAGGCTGCTCCAACCTGCTGTAAAATGCTTGATTTCGAGAGTGAGCGAAACTAATGAAAACATTGTTGGGGTAAAACCTAAAGGGAAAGACCTAGCACCAAATCCAATTTGCCATCTGATCTAACTTCTGGAGGCAGTCAAAATGTGTATTTGAATTCTTCCCTACCTTATTCCTGTGCTGAGATACAGGCTGCTCCAACCTGCTGTAAAATGCTTGATTTCGAGAGTGAACGAAACTAATGAAAACATTGTTGGGGTAAAACCTAAAGGGAAAGACCTAGCACCAAATCCAATTTGCCATCTGATCTAACTTCTGGAGGCAGTCAAAATGAGTATTTGAATTCTTCCCTACCTTATTCCTGTGCTGAGATACAGGCTGCTCCAACCTGCTGTAAAATGCTTGATTTCGAGAGTGAGCGAAACTAATGAAAACATTGTTGGGGTAAAACCTAAAGGGAAAGACCTAGCACCAAATCCAATTTGCCATCTGATCTAACTTCTGGAGGCAGTCAAAATGATCCTTAGAATTCTTCCCTACCTTATTCCTGTGCTGAGATACAGGCTGCTCCAACCTGCTGTAAAATGCTTGATTTCCAGAGTGAGCGAAACTAATGAAAACATTGTTGGGGTAAAACCTAAAGGGAAAGACCTAGCACCAAATCCAATTTGCCATCTGATCTAACTTCTGGAGGCAGTCAAAATGATCCTTAGAATTCTTCCCTACCTTATTCCTGTGCTGAGATACAGGCTGCTCCAACCTGCTGTAAAATGCTTGATTTCGAGAGTGAGCGAAACTAATGAAAACATTGTTGGGGTAAAACCTAAAGGGAAAGACCTAGCACCAAATCCAATTTGCCATCTGATCTAACTTCTGGAGGCAGTCAAAATGATCCTTAGAATTCTTCCCTACCTTATTCCTGTGCTGAGATACAGGCTGCTCCAACCTGCTGTAAAATGCTTGATTTCGAGAGTGAGCGAAACTAATGAAAACATTGTTGGGGTAAAACCTAAAGGGAAAGACCTAGCACCAAATCCAATTTGCCATCTGATCTAACTTCTGGAGGCAGTCAAAATGATCCTTAGAATTCTTCCCTACCTTATTCCTGTGCTGAGATACAGGCTGCTCCAACCTGCTGTAAAATGCTTGATTTCGAGAGTGAGCGAAACTAATGAAAACATTGTTGGGGTAAAACCTAAAGGGAAAGACTTAGCACCAAATCCAATTTGCCATCTGATCTATCTTCTGGAGATAGTCAGAATGAGTATTTGAATTCTTCCCTACCTTATTCCTGTGCTGAGATACAGGCTGCTCCAACCTGCTGTAAAATGCTTGATTTCGAGAGTGAGCGAAACTAATGAAAACATTGTTGGGGTAAAACCTAAAGGGAAAGACCTAGCACCAAATCCAATTTGCCATCTGATCTAACTTCTGGAGGCAGTCAAAATGAGTATTTGAATTCTTCCCTAACTTATTCCTGTGCTGAGATACAGGCTGCTCCAACCTGCTGTAAAATGCTTGATTTCGAGAGTGAGCGAAACTAATGAAAACATTGTTGGGGTAAAACCTAAAGGGAAAGACCTAGCACCAAATCCAATTTGCCATCTGATCTAACTTCTGGAGGCAGTCAAAATGATCCTTAGAATTCTTCCCTACCTTATTCCTGTGCTGAGATACAGGCTGCTCCAACCTGCTGTAAAATGCTTGATTTCGAGAGTGAGCGAAACTAATGAAAACATTGTTGGGGTAAAACCTAAAGGGAAAGACCTAGCACCAAATCCAATTTGCCATCTGATCTAACTTCTGGAGGCAGTCAAAATGATCCTTAGAATTCTTCCCTACCTTATTCCTGTGCTGAGATACAGGCTGCTCCAACCTGCTGTAAAATGCTTGATTTCGAGAGTGAGCGAAACTAATGAAAACATTGTTGGGGTAAAACCTAAAGGGAAAGACCTAGCACCAAATCCAATTTGCCATCTGATCTAACTTCTGGAGGCAGTCAAAATGATCCTTAGAATTCTTCCCTACCTTATTCCTGTGCTGAGATACAGGCTGCTCCAACCTGCTGTAAAATGCTTGATTTCGAGAGTGAGCGAAACTAATGAAAACATTGTTGGGGTAAAACCTAAAGGGAAAGACCTAGCACCAAATCCAATTTGCCATCTGATCTAACTTCTGGAGGCAGTCAAAATGAGTATTTGAATTCTTCCCTACCTTATTCCTGTGCTGAGATACAGGCTGCTCCAACCTGCTGTAAAATGCTTGATTTCGAGAGTGAACGAAACTAATGAAAACATTGTTGGGGTAAAACCTAAAGGGAAAGACCTAGCACCAAATCCAATTTGCCATCTGATCTAACTTCTGGAGGCAGTCAAAATGAGTATTTGAATTCTTCCCTACCTTATTCCTGTGCTGAGATACAGGCTGCTCCAACCTGCTGTAAAATGCTTGATTTCGAGAGTGAGCGAAACTAATGAAAACATTGTTGGGGTAAAACCTAAAGGGAAAGACCTAGCACCAAATCCAATTTGCCATCTGATCTAACTTCTGGAGGCAGTCAAAATGATCCTTAGAATTCTTCCCTACCTTATTCCTGTGCTGAGATACAGGCTGCTCCAACCTGCTGTAAAATGCTTGATTTCGAGAGTGAGCGAAACTAATGAAAACATTGTTGGGGTAAAACCTAAAGGGAAAGACCTAGCACAAAATCCATTTTGCCATCTGATCTAACTTCTGGAGGCAGTCAAAATGATCCTTAGAATTCTTCCCTACCTTATTCCTGTGCTGAGATACAGGCTGCTCCAACCTGCTGTAAAATGCTTGATTTCGAGAGTGAGCGAAACTAATGAAAACATTGTTGGGGTAAAACCTAAAGGGAAAGACCTAGCACCAAATCCAATTTGCCATCTGATCTAACTTCTGGAGGCAGTCAAAATGATCCTTAGAATTCTTCCCTACCTTATTCCTGTGCTGAGATACAGGCTGCTCCAACCTGCTGTAAAATGCTTGATTTCGAGAGTGAGCGAAACTAATGAAAACATTGTTGGAGTAAAACCTAAAGGGAAAGACCTAGCACCAAATCCAATTTGCCATCTGATCTAACTTCTGGAGGCAGTCAAAATGATCCTTAGAATTCTTCCCTACCTTATTCCTGTGCTGAGATACAGGCTGCTCCAACCTGCTGTAAAATGCTTGATTTCGAGAGTGAGCGAAACTAATGAAAACATTGTTGGGGTAAAACCTAAAGGGAAAGACCTAGCACCAAATCCAATTTGCCATCTGATCTAACTTCTGGAGGCAGTCAAAATGATCCTTAGAATTCTTCCCTACCTTATTCCTGTGCTGAGATACAGGCTGCTCCAACCTGCTGTAAAATGCTTGATTTCGAGAGTGAGCGAAACTAATGAAAACATTGTTGGGGTAAAACCTAAAGGGAAAGACCTAGCACCAAATCCAATTTGCCATCTGATCTAACTTCTGGAGGCAGTCAAAATGATCCTTAGAATTCTTCCCTACCTTATTCCTGTGCTGAGATACAGGCTGCTCCAACCTGCTGTAAAATGCTTGATTTCGAGAGTGAGCGAAACTAATGAAAACATTGTTGGGGTAAAACCTAAAGGGAAAGACCTAGCACCAAATCCAATTTGCCATCTGATCTAACTTCTGGAGGCAGTCAAAATGATCCTTAGAATTCTTCCCTACCTTATTCCTGTGCTGAGATACAGGCTGCTCCAACCTGCTGTAAAATGCTTGATTTCGAGAGTGAGCGAAACTAATGAAAACATTGTTGGGGTAAAACCTAAAGGGAAAGACCTAGCACCAAATCCAATTTGCCATCTGATCTAACTTCTGGAGGCAGTCAAAATGATCCTTAGAATTCTTCCCTACCTTATTCCTGTGCTGAGATACAGGCTGCTCCAACCTGCTGTAAAATGCTTGATTTCGAGAGTGAGCGAAACTAATGAAAACATTGTTGGGGTAAAACCTAAAGGGAAAGACCTAGCACCAAATCCAATTTGCCATCTGATCTAACTTCTGGAGGCAGTCAAAATGATCCTTAGAATTCTTCCCTACCTTATTCCTGTGCTGAGATACAGGCTGCTCCAACCTGCTGTAAAATGCTTGATTTCGAGAGTGAGCGAAACTAATGAAAACATTGTTGGGGTAAAACCTAAAGGGAAAGACCTAGCACCAAATCCAATTTGCCATCTGATCTAACTTCTGGAGGCAGTCAAAATGATCCTTAGAATTCTTCCCTACCTTATTCCTGTGCTGAGATACAGGCTGCTCCAACCTGCTGTAAAATGCTTGATTTCAAGAGTGAGCGAAACTAATGAAAACATTGTTGGGGTAAAACCTAAAGGGAAAGACCTAGCACCAAATCCAATTTGCCATCTGATCTAACTTCTGGAGGCAGTCAAAATGATCCTTAGAATTCTTCCCTACCTTATTCCTGTGCTGAGATACAGGCTGCTCCAGCCTGCTGTAAAATGCTTGATTTCGAGAGTGAGCGAAACTAATGAAAACATTGTTGGGGTAAAACCTAAAGGGAAAGACCTAGCACCAAATCCAATTTGCCATCTGATCTAACTTCTGGAGGCAGTCAAAATGATCCTTAGAATTCTTCCCTACCTTATTCCTGTGCTGAGATACAGGCTGCTCCAACCTGCTGTAAAATGCTTGATTTCGAGAGTGAGCGAAACTAATGAAAACATTGTTGGGGTAAAACCTAAAGGGAAAGACCTAGCACCAAATCCAATTTGCCATCTGATCTAACTTCTGGAGGCAGTCAAAATGATCCTTAGAATTCTTCCCTACCTTATTCCTGTGCTGAGATACAGGCTGCTCCAACCTGCTGTAAAATGCTTGATTTCGAGAGTGAGCGAAACTAATGAAAACATTGTTGGGGTAAAACCTAAAGGGAAAGACCTAGCACCAAATCCAATTTGCCATCTGATCTAACTTTTGGAGGCAGTCAAAATGATCCTTAGAATTCTTCCCTAACTTATTCCTGTGCTGAGATACAGGCTGCTCCAACCTGCTGTAAAATGCTTGATTTCGAGAGTGAGCGAAACTAATGAAAACATTGTTGGGGTAAAACCTAAAGGGAAAGACCTAGCACCAAAATCCAATTTGCCATCTGATCTAACTTCTGGAGGCAGTCAAAATGATCCTTAGAATTCTTCCCTACCTTATTCCTGTGCTGAGATACAGGCTGCTCCAACCTGCTGTAAAATGCTTGATTTCGAGAGTGAGCGAAACTAATGAAAACATTGTTGGGGTAAAACCTAAAGGGAAAGACCTAGCACCAAATCCAATTTGCCATCTGATCTAACTTCTGGAGGCAGTCAAAATGATCCTTAGAATTCTTCCCTACCTTATTCCTGTGCTGAGATACAGGCTGCTCCAACCTGCTGTAAAATGCTTGATTTCGAGAGTGAGCGAAACTAATGAAAACATTGTTGGGGTAAAACCTAAAGGGAAAGACCTAGCACCAAATCCAATTTGCCATCTGATCTAACTTCTGGAGGCAGTCAAAATGATCCTTAGAATTCTTCCCTACCTTATTCCTGTGCTGAGATACAGGCTGCTCCAACCTGCTGTAAAATGCTTGATTTCGAGAGTGAGCGAAACTAATGAAAACATTGTTGGGGTAAAACCTAAAGGGAAAGACCTAGCACCAAATCCAATTTGCCATCTGATCTAACTTCTGGAGGCAGTCAAAATGAGCCTTAGAATTCTTCCCTACCTTATTCCTGTGCTGAGATACAGGCTGCTCCAGCCTGCTGTAAAATGCTTGATTTCGAGAGTGAGCGAAACTAATGAAAACATTGTTGGGGTAAAACCTAAAGGGAAAGACCTAGCACCAAATCCAATTTGCCATCTGATCTAACTTCTGGAGGCAGTCAAAATGATCCTTAGAATTCTTCCCTACCTTATTCCTGTGCTGAGATACAGGCTGCTCCAACCTGCTGTAAAATGCTTGATTTCGAGAGTGAGCGAAACTAATGAAAACATTGTTGGGGTAAAACCTAAAGGGAAAGACCTAGCACCAAATCCAATTTGCCATCTGATCTAACTTCTGGAGGCAGTCAAAATGATCCTTATAATTCTTCCCTACCTTATTCCTGTGCTGAGATACAGGCTGCTCCAACCTGCTGTAAAATGCTTGATTTCCAGAGTGAGCGAAACTAATGAAAACATTGTTGGGGTAAAACCTAAAGGGAAAGACCTAGCACCAAATCCAATTTGCCATCTGATCTAACTTCTGGAGGCAGTCAAAATGATCCTTAGAATTCCTCCCTACCTTATTCCTGTGCTGAGATACAGGCTGCTCCAACCTGCTGTAAAATGCTTGATTTCGAGAGTGAGCGAAACTAATGAAAACATTGTTGGGGTAAAACCTAAAGGGAAAGACCTAGCACCAAATCCAATTTGCCATCTGATCTAACTTCTGGAGGCAGTCAAAATGATCCTTAGAATTCTTCCCTACCTTATTCCTGTGCTGAGATACAGGCTGCTCCAACCTGCTGTAAAATGCTTGATTTCGAGAGTGAGCGAAACTAATGAAAACATTGTTGGGGTAAAACCTAAAGGGAAAGACCTAGCACCAAATCCAATTTGCCATCTGATCTAACTTCTGGAGGCAGTCAAAATGAGTATTTGAATTCTTCCCTACCTTATTCCTGTGCTGAGATACAGGCTGCTCCAACCTGCTGTAAAATGCTTGATTTCGAGAGTGAGCGAAACTAATGAAAACATTGTTGGGGTAAAACCTAAAGGGAAAGACCTAGCACCAAATCCAATTTGCCATCTGATCTAACTTCTGGAGGCAGTCAAAATGATCCTTAGAATTCTTCCCTACCTTATTCCTGTGCTGAGATACAGGCTGCTCCAACCTGCTGTAAAATGCTTGATTTCGAGAGTGAGCGAAACTAATGAAAACATTGTTGGGGTAAAACCTGAAGGGAAAGACCTAGCACCAAATCCAATTTGCCATCTGATCTAACTTCTGGAGGCAGTCAAAATGATCCTTAGAATTGTTCCCTACCTTATTCCTGTGCTGAGATACAGGCTGCTCCAACCTGCTGTAAAATGCTTGATTTCGAGAGTGAGCGAAACTAATGAAAACATTGTTGGGGTAAAACCTAAAGGGAAAGACCTAGCACCAAATCCAATTTGCCATCTGATCTAACTTCTGGAGGCAGTCCAAATGATCCTTAGAATTCTTCCCTACCTTATTCCTGTGCTGAGATACAGGCTGCTCCAACCTGCTGTAAAATGCTTGATTTCGAGAGTGAGCGAAACTAATGAAAACATTGTTGGGGTAAAACCTAAAGGGAAAGACCTAGCACCAAATCCAATTTGCCATCTGATCTAACTTCTGGAGGCAGTCAAAATGATCCTTAGAATTCTTCCCTACCTTATTCCTGTGCTGAGATACAGGCTGCTCCAACCTGCTGTAAAATGCTTGATTTCGAGAGTGAGCGAAACTAATGAAAACATTGTTGGGGTAAAACCTAAAGGGAAAGACCTAGCACCAAATCCAATTTGCCATCTGATCTAACTTCTGGAGGCAGTCAAAATGATCCTTAGAATTCTTCCCCACCTTATTCCTGTGCTGAGATACAGGCTGCTCCAACCTGCTGTAAAATGCTTGATTTCGAGAGTGAGCGAAACTAATGAAAACATTGTTGGGGTAAAACCTAAAGGGAAAGACCTAGCACCAAATCCAATTTGCCATCTGATCTAACTTCTGGAGGCAGTCAAAATGAGTATTTGAATTCTTCCCTACCTTATTCCTGTGCTGAGATACAGGCTGCTCCAACCTGCTGTAAAATGCTTGATTTCGAGAGTGAGCGAAACTAATGAAAACATTGTTGGGGGTAAAACCTAAAGGGAAAGACCTAGCACCAAATCCAATTTGCCATCTGATCTAACTTCTGGAGGCAGTCAAAATGATCCTTAGAATTCTTCCCTACCTTATTCCTGTGCTGAGATACAGGCTGCTCCAACCTGCTGTAAAATGCTTGATTTTGAGAGTGAGCGAAACTAATGAAAACATTGTTGGGGTAAAACCTAAAGGGAAAGACCTAGCACCAAATCCAATTTGCCATCTGATCTAACTTCTGGAGGCAGTCAAAATGATCCTTAGAATTCTTCCCTACCTTATTCCTGTGCTGAGATACAGGCTGCTCCAACCTGCTGTAAAATGCTTGATTTCGAGAGTGAGCGAAACTAATGAAAACATTGTTGGGGTAAAAGCTAAAGGGAAAGACCTAGCACCAAATCCAATTTGCCATCTGATCTAACTTCTGGAGGCAGTCAAAATGATCCTTAGAATTCTTCCCTACCTTATTCCTGTGCTGAGATACAGGCTGCTCCAACCTGCTGTAAAATGCTTGATTTCCAGAGTGAGCGAAACTAATGAAAACATTGTTGGGGTAAAACCTAAAGGGAAAGACCTAGCACCAAATCCAATTTGCCATCTGATCTAACTTCTGGAGGCAGTCAAAATGATCCTTAGAATTCTTCCCTACCTTATTCCTGTGCTGAGATACAGGCTGCTCCAACCTGCTGTAAAATGCTTGATTTCGAGAGTGAGCGAAACTAATGAAAACATTGTTGGGGTAAAACCTAAAGGGAAAGACCTAGCACCAAATCCAATTTGCCATCTGATCTAACTTCTGGAGGCAGTCAAAATGATCCTTAGAATTCTTCCCTACCTTATTCCTGTGCTGAGATACAGGCTGCTCCAACCTGCTGTAAAATGCTTGATTTCGAGAGTGAGCGAAACTAATGAAAACATTGTTGGGGTAAAACCTAAAGGGAAAGACCTAGCACCAAATCCAATTTGCCATCTGATCTAACTTCTGGAGGCAGTCAAAATGATCCTTAGAATTCTTCCCTACCTTATTCCTGTGCTGAGATACAGGCTGCTCCAACCTGCTGTAAAATGCTTGATTTCCAGAGTGAGCGAAACTAATGAAAACATTGTTGGGGTAAAACCTAAAGGGAAAGACCTAGCACCAAATCCAATTTGCCATCTGATCTAACTTCTGGAGGCAGTCAAAATGATCCTTAGAATTCTTCCCTACCTTATTCCTGTGCTGAGATACAGGCTGCTCCAACCTGCTGTAAAATGCTTGATTTCGAGAGTGAGCGAAACTAATGAAAACATTGTTGGGGTAAAACCTAAAGGGAAAGACCTAGCACCAAATCCAATTTGCCATCTGATCTAACTTCTGGAGGCAGTCAAAATGATCCTTAGAATTCTTCCCTACCTTATTCCTGTGCTGAGATACAGGCTGCTCCAACCTGCTGTAAAATGCTTGATTTCGAGAGTGAGCGAAACTAATGAAAACATTGTTGGGGTAAAACCTAAAGGGAAAGACCTAGCACCAAATCCAATTTGCCATCTGATCTAACTTCTGGAGGCAGTCAAAATGATCCTTAGAATTCTTCCCTACCTTATTCCTGTGCTGAGATACAGGCTGCTCCAACCTGCTGTAAAATGCTTGATTTCGAGAGTGAGCGAAACTAATGAAAACATTGTTGGGGTAAAACCTAAAGGGAAAGACCTAGCACCAAATCCAATTTGCCATCTGATCTAACTTCTGGAGGCAGTCAAAATGATCCTTAGAATTCTTCCCTACCTTATTCCTGTGCTGAGATACAGGCTGCTCCAACCTGCTGTAAAATGCTTGATTTCGAGAGTGAGCGAAACTAATGAAAACATTGTTGGGGTAAAACCTAAAGGGAAAGACCTAGCACCAAATCCAATTTGCCATCTGATCTAACTTCTGGAGGCAGTCAAAATGATCCTTAGAATTCTTCCCTACCTTATTCCTGTGCTGAGATACAGGCTGCTCCAACCTGCTGTAAAATGCTTGATTTCGAGAGTGAGCGAAACTAATGAAAACATTGTTGGGGTAAAACCTAAAGGGAAAGACCTAGCACCAAATCCAATTTGCCATCTGATCTAACTTCTGGAGGCAGTCAAAATGATCCTTAGAATTCTTCCCTACCTTATTCCTGTGCTGAGATACAGGCTGCTCCAACCTGCTGTAAAATGCTTGATTTCGAGAGTGAGCGAAACTAATGAAAACATTGTTGGGGTAAAACCTAAAGGGAAAGACCTAGCACCAAATCCAATTTGCCATCTGATCTAACTTCTGGAGGCAGTCAAAATGATCCTTAGAATTCTTCCCTACCTTATTCCTGTGCTGAGATACAGGCTGCTCCAACCTGCTGTAAAATGCTTGATTTCGAGAGTGAGCGAAACTAATGAAAACATTGTTGGGGTAAAACCTAAAGGGAAAGACCTAGCACCAAATCCAATTTGCCATCTGATCTAACTTCTGGAGGCAGTCAAAATGATCCTTAGAATTCTTCCCTACCTTATTCCTGTGCTGAGATACAGGCTGCTCCAACCTGCTGTAAAATGCTTGATTTCGAGAGTGAGCGAAACTAATGAAAACATTGTTGGGGTAAAACCTAAAGGGAAAGACCTAGCACCAAATCCAATTTGCCATCTGATCTAACTTCTGGAGGCAGTCAAAATGATCCTTAGAATTCTTCCCTACCTTATTCCTGTGCTGAGATACAGGCTGCTCCAACCTGCTGTAAAATGCTTGATTTCGAGAGTGAGCGAAACTAATGAAAACATTGTTGGGGTAAAACCTAAAGGGAAAGACCTAGCACCAAATCCAATTTGCCATCTGATCTAACTTCTGGAGGCAGTCAAAATGAGTATTTGAATTCTTCCCTACCTTATTCCTGTGCTGAGATACAGGCTGCTCCAACCTGCTGTAAAATGCTTGATTTCGAGAGTGAGCGAAACTAATGAAAACATTGTTGGGGTAAAACCTAAAGGGAAAGACCTAGCACCAAATCCAATTTGCCATCTGATCTAACTTCTGGAGGCAGTCAAAATGATCCTTAGAATTCTTCCCTACCTTATTCCTGTGCTGAGATACAGGCTGCTCCAACCTGCTGTAAAATGCTTGATTTCCAGAGTGAGCGAAACTAATGAAAACATTGTTGGGGTAAAACCTAAAGGGAAAGACCTAGCACCAAATCCAATTTGCCATCTGATCTAACTTCTGGAGGCAGTCAAAATGATCCTTAGAATTCCTCCCTACCTTATTCCTGTGCTGAGATACAGGCTGCTCCAACCTGCTGTAAAATGCTTGATTTCGAGAGTGAGCGAAACTAATGAAAACATTGTTGGGGTAAAACCTAAAGGGAAAGACCTAGCACCAAATCCAATTTGCCATCTGATCTAACTTCTGGAGGCAGTCAAAATGATCCTTAGAATTCTTCCCTACCTTATTCCTGTGCTGAGATACAGGCTGCTCCAACCTGCTGTAAAATGCTTGATTTCGAGAGTGAGCGAAACTAATGAAAACATTGTTGGGGTAAAACCTAAAGGGAAAGACCTAGCACCAAATCCAATTTGCCATCTGATCTAACTTCTGGAGGCAGTCAAAATGAGTATTTGAATTCTTCCCTACCTTATTCCTGTGCTGAGATACAGGCTGCTCCAACCTGCTGTAAAATGCTTGATTTCGAGAGTGAGCGAAACTAATGAAAACATTGTTGGGGTAAAACCTAAAGGGAAAGACCTAGCACCAAATCCAATTTGCCATCTGATCTAACTTCTGGAGGCAGTCAAAATGATCCTTAGAATTCTTCCCTACCTTATTCCTGTGCTGAGATACAGGCTGCTCCAACCTGCTGTAAAATGCTTGATTTCGAGAGTGAGCGAAAACTAATGAAAACATTGTTGGGGTAAAACCTAAAGGGAAAGACCTAGCACCAAATCCAATTTGCCATCTGATCTAACTTCTGGAGGCAGTCAAAATGATCCTTAGAATTCTTCCCTACCTTATTCCTGTGCTGAGATACAGGCTGCTCCAACCTGCTGTAAAATGCTTGATTTCGAGAGTGAGCGAAACTAATGAAAACATTGTTGGGGTAAAACCTAAAGGGAAAGACCTAGCACCAAATCCAATTTGCCATCTGATCTAACTTCTGGAGGCAGTCAAAATGATCCTTAGAATTCTTCCCTACCTTATTCCTGTGCTGAGATACAGGCTGCTCCAACCTGCTGTAAAATGCTTGATTTCGAGAGTGAGCGAAACTAATGAAAACATTGTTGGGGTAAAACCTAAAGGGAAAGACCTAGCACCAAATCCAATTTGCCATCTGATCTAACTTCTGGAGGCAGTCAAAATGATCCTTAGAATTCTTCCCTACCTTATTCCTGTGCTGAGATACAGGCTGCTCCAACCTGCTGTAAAATGCTTGATTTCGAGAGTGAGCGAAACTAATGAAAACATTGTTGGGGTAAAACCTAAAGGGAAAGACCTAGCACCAAATCCAATTTGCCATCTGATCTAACTTCTGGAGGCAGTCAAAATGATCCTTATAATTCTTCCCTACCTTATTCCTGTGCTGAGATACAGGCTGCTCCAACCTGCTGTAAAATGCTTGATTTCGAGAGTGAGCGAAACTAATGAAAACATTGTTGGGGTAAAACCTGAAGGGAAAGACCTAGCACCAAATCCAATTTGCCATCTGATCTAACTTCTGGAGGCAGTCAAAATGATCCTTAGAATTCTTCCCTACCTTATTCCTGTGCTGAGATACAGGCTGCTCCAACCTGCTGTAAAATGCTTGATTTCGAGAGTGAGCGAAACTAATGAAAACATTGTTGGGGTAAAACCTAAAGGGAAAGACCTAGCACCAAATCCAATTTGCCATCTGATCTAACTTCTGGAGGCAGTCAAAATGATCCTTAGAATTCTTCCCTACCTTATTCCTGTGCTGAGATACAGGCTGCTCCAACCTGCTGTAAAATGCTTGATTTCGAGAGTGAGCGAAACTAATGAAAACATTGTTGGGGTAAAACCTAAAGGGAAAGACCTAGCACCAAATCCAATTTGCCATCTGATCTAACTTCTGGAGGCAGTCAAAATGATCCTTAGAATTCTTCCCTACCTTATTCCTGTGCTGAGATACAGGCTGCTCCAACCTGCTGTAAAATGCTTGATTTCGAGAGTGAGCGAAACTAATGAAAACATTGTTGGGGTAAAACCTAAAGGGAAAGACCTAGCACCAAATCCAATTTGCCATCTGATCTAACTTCTGGAGGCAGTCAAAATGAGTATTTGAATTCTTCCCTACCTTATTCCTGTGCTGAGATGCAGGCTGCTCCAACCTGCTGTAAAATGCTTGATTTCGAGAGTGAGCGAAACTAATGAAAACATTGTTGGGGTAAAACCTAAAGGGAAAGACCTAGCACCAAATCCAATTTGCCATCTGATCTAACTTCTGGAGGCAGTCAAAATGATCCTTAGAATTCTTCCCTACCTTATTCCTGTGCTGAGATACAGGCTGCTCCAACCTGCTGTAAAATGCTTGATTTCGAGAGTGAGCGAAACTAATGAAAACATTGTTGGGGTAAAACCTAAAGGGAAAGACCTAGCACCAAATCCAATTTGCCATCTGATCTAACTTCTGGAGGCAGTCAAAATGATCCTTAGAATTCTTCCCTACCTTATTCCTGTGCTGAGATACAGGCTGCTCCAACCTGCTGTAAAATGCTTGATTTCGAGAGTGAGCGAAACTAATGAAAACATTGTTGGGGTAAAACCTAAAGGGAAAGACCTAGCACCAAATCCAATTTGCCATCTGATCTAACTTCTGGAGGCAGTCAAAATGATCCTTAGAATTCTTCCCTACCTTATTCCTGTGCTGAGATACAGGCTGCTCCAACCTGCTGTAAAATGCTTGATTTCGAGAGTGAGCGAAACTAATGAAAACATTGTTGGGGTAAAACCTAAAGGGAAAGACCTAGCACCAAATCCAATTTGCCATCTGATCTAACTTCTGGAGGCAGTCAAAATGATCCTTAGAATTCTTCCCTACCTTATTCCTGTGCTGAGATACAGGCTGCTCCAACCTGCTGTAAAATGCTTGATTTCGAGAGTGAGCGAAACTAATGAAAACATTGTTGGGGTAAAACCTAAAGGGAAAGACCTAGCACCAAATCCAATTTGCCATCTGATCTAACTTCTGGAGGCAGTCAAAATGATCCTTAGAATTCTTCCCTACCTTATTCCTGTGCTGAGATACAGGCTGCTCCAACCTGCTGTAAAATGCTTGATTTCGAGAGTGAGCGAAACTAATGAAAACATTGTTGGGGTAAAACCTAAAGGGAAAGACCTAGCACCAAATCCAATTTGCCATCTGATCTAACTTCTGGAGGCAGTCAAAATGAGTATTTGAATTCTTCCCTACCTTATTCCTGTGCTGAGATACAGGCTGCTCCAACCTGCTGTAAAATGCTTGATTTCGAGAGTGAGCGAAACTAATGAAAACATTGTTGGGGTAAAACCTAAAGGGAAAGACCTAGCACCAAATCCAATTTGCCATCTGATCTAACTTCTGGAGGCAGTCAAAATGATCCTTAGAATTCTTCCCTACCTTATTCCTGTGCTGAGATACAGGCTGCTCCAACCTGCTGTAAAATGCTTGATTTCGAGAGTGAGCGAAACTAATGAAAACATTGTTGGGGTAAAACCTAAAGGGAAAGACCTAGCACCAAATCCAATTTGCCATCTGATCTAACTTCTGGAGGCAGTCAAAATGAGTATTTGAATTCTTCCCTACCTTATTCCTGTGCTGAGATACAGGCTGCTCCAACCTGCTGTAAAATGCTTGATTTCGAGAGTGAGCGAAACTAATGAAAACGTTGTTGGGGTAAAACCTAAAGGGAAAGACCTAGCACCAAATCCAATTTGCCATCTGATCTAACTTCTGGAGGCAGTCAAAATGATCCTTAGAATTCTTCCCTACCTTATTCCTGTGCTGAGATACAGGCTGCTCCAACCTGCTGTAAAATGCTTGATTTCGAGAGTGAGCGAAACTAATGAAAACATTGTTGGGTAAAACCTAAAGGGAAAGACCTAGCACCAAATCCAATTTGCCATCTGATCTAACTTCTGGAGGCAGTCAAAATGATCCTTAGAATTCTTCCCTACCTTATTCCTGTGCTGAGATACAGGCTGCTCCAACCTGCTGTAAAATGCTTGATTTCGAGAGTGAGCGAAACTAATGAAAACATTGTTGGCGTAAAACCTAAAGGGAAAGACCTAGCACCAAATCCAATTTGCCATCTGATCTAACTTTTGGAGGCAGTCAAAATGATCCTGAGAATTCTTCCCTACCTTATTCCTGTGCTGAGATACAGGCTGCTCCAACCTGCTGTAAAATGCTTGATTTCGAGAGTGAGCGAAACTAATGAAAACATTGTTGGGGTAAAACCTAAAGGGAAAGACCTAGCACCAAATCCAATTTGCCATCTGATCTAACTTCTGGAGGCAGTCAAAATGATCCTTAGAATTCTTCCCTACCTTATTCCTGTGCTGAGATACAGGCTGCTCCAACCTGCTGTAAAATGCTTGATTTCGAGAGTGAGCGAAACTAATGAAAACATTGTTGGGGTAAAACCTAAAGGGAAAGACCTAGCACCAAATCCAATTTGCCATCTGATCTAACTTCTGGAGGCAGTCAAAATGATCCTTAGAATTCTTCCCTACCTTATTCCTGTGCTGAGATACAGGCTGCTCCAACCTGCTGTAAAATGCTTGATTTCGAGAGTGAGCGAAACTAATGAAAACATTGTTGGGGTAAAACCTAAAGGGAAAGACCTAGCACCAAATCCAATTTGCCATCTGATCTAACTTCTGGAGGCAGTCAAAATGATCCTTAGAATTCTTCCCTACCTTATTCCTGTGCTGAGATACAGGCTGCTCCAACCTGCTGTAAAATGCTTGATTTCGAGAGTGAGCGAAACTAATGAAAACATTGTTGGGGTAAAACCTAAAGGGAAAGACCTAGCACCAAATCCAATTTGCCATCTGATCTAACTTCTGGAGGCAGTCAAAATGATCCTTAGAATTCTTCCCTACCTTATTCCTGTGCTGAGATACAGGCTGCTCCAACCTGCTGTAAAATGCTTGATTTCGAGAGTGAGCGAAACTAATGAAAACATCGTTGGGGTAAAACCTAAAGGGAAAGACCTAGCACCAAATCCAATTTGCCATCTGATCTAACTTCTGGAGGCAGTCAAAATGATCCTTAGAATTCTTCCCTACCTTATTCCTGTGCTGAGATACAGGCTGCTCCAACCTGCTGTAAAATGCTTGATTTCGAGAGTGAGCGAAACTAATGAAAACATTGTTGGGGTAAAACCTAAAGGGAAAGACCTAGCACCAAATCCAATTTGCCATCTGATCTAACTTCTGGAGGCAGTCAAAATGATCCTTAGAATTCTTCCCTACCTTATTCCTGTGCTGAGATACAGGCTGCTCCAACCTGCTGTAAAATGCTTGATTTCGAGAGTGAGCGAAACTAATGAAAACATTGTTGGGGTAAAACCTAAAGGGAAAGACCTAGCACCAAATCCAATTTGCCATCTGATCTAACTTCTGGAGGCAGTCAAAATGAGTATTTGAATTCTTCCCTACCTTATTCCTGTGCTGAGATACAGGCTGCTCCAACCTGCTGTAAAATGCTTGATTTCGAGAGTGAGCGAAACTAATGAAAACATTGTTGGGGTAAAACCTAAAGGGAAAGACCTAGCACCAAATCCAATTTGCCATCTGATCTAACTTCTGGAGGCAGTCAAAATGAGCCTTAGAATTCTTCCCTACCTTATTCCTGTGCTGAGATACAGGCTGCTCCAACCTGCTGTAAAATGCTTGATTTCGAGAGTGAGCGAAACTAATGAAAACATTGTTGGGGTAAAACCTAAAGGGAAAGACCTAGCACCAAATCCAATTTGCCATCTGATCTAACTTCTGGAGGCAGTCAAAATGATCCTTAGAATTCTTCCCTACCTTATTCCTGTGCTGAGATACAGGCTGCTCCAACCTGCTGTAAAATGCTTGATTTCGAGAGTGAGCGAAACTAATGAAAACATTGTTGGGGTAAAACCTAAAGGGAAAGACCTAGCACCAAATCCAATTTGCCATCTGATCTAACTTTTGGAGGCAGTCAAAATGATCCTTAGAATTCTTCCCTACCTTATTCCTGTGCTGAGATACAGGCTGCTCCAACCTGCTGTAAAATGCTTGATTTCGAGAGTGAGCGAAACTAATGAAAACATTGTTGGGGTAAAACCTAAAGGGAAAGACCTAGCACCAAATCCAATTTGCCATCTGATCTAACTTCTGGAGGCAGTCAAAATGAGTATTTGAATTCTTCCCTACCTTATTCCTGTGCTGGGATACAGGCTGCTCCAACCTGCTGTAAAATGCTTGATTTCGAGAGTGAGCGAAACTAATGAAAACATTGTTGGGGTAAAACCTAAAGGGAAAGACCTAGCACCAAATCCAATTTGCCATCTGATCTAACTTCTGGAGGCAGTCAAAATGATCCTTAGAATTCTTCCCTACCTTATTCCTGTGCTGAGATACAGGCTGCTCCAACCTGCTGTAAAATGCTTGATTTCGAGAGTGAGCGAAACTAATGAAAACATTGTTGGGGTAAAACCTAAAGGGAAAGAACCTAGCACCAAATCCAATTTGCCATCTGATCTAACTTCTGGAGGCAGTCAAAATGATCCTTAGAATTCTTCCCTACCTTATTCCTGTGCTGAGATACAGGCTGCTCCAACCTGCTGTAAAATGCTTGATTTCGAGAGTGAGCGAAACTAATGAAAACATTGTTGGGGTAAAACCTAAAGGGAAAGACCTAGCACCAAATCCAATTTGCCATCTGATCTAACTTCTGGAGGCAGTCAAAATGATCCTTAGAATTCTTCCCTACCTTATTCCTGTGCTGAGATACAGGCTGCTCCAACCTGCTGTAAAATGCTTGATTTCGAGAGTGAGCGAAACTAATGAAAACATTGTTGGGGTAAAACCTAAAGGGAAAGACCTAGCACCAAATCCAATTTGCCATCTGATCTAACTTCTGGAGGCAGTCAAAATGATCCTTAGAATTCTTCCCTACCTTATTCCTGTGCTGAGATACAGGCTGCTCCAACCTGCTGTAAAATGCTTGATTTCGAGAGTGAGCGAAACTAATGAAAACATTGTTGGGGTAAAACCTAAAGGGAAAGACCTAGCACCAAATCCAATTTGCCATCTGATCTAACTTCTGGAGGCAGTCAAAATGAGTATTTGAATTCTTCCCTACCTTATTCCTGAGCTGAGATACAGGCTGCTCCAACCTGCTGTAAAATGCTTGATTTCGAGAGTGAGCGAAACTAATGAAAACATTGTTGGGGTAAAACCTAAAGGGAAAGACCTAGCACCAAATCCAATTTGCCATCTGATCTAACTTCTGGAGGCAGTCAAAATGATCCTTAGAATTCTTCCCTACCTTATTCCTGTGCTGAGATACAGGCTGCTCCAACCTGCTGTAAAATGCTTGATTTCGAGAGTGAGCGAAACTAATGAAAACATTGTTGGGGTAAAACCTAAAGGGAAAGACCTAGCACCAAATCCAATTTGCCATCTGATCTAACTTCTGGAGGCAGTCAAAATGATCCTTAGAATTCTTCCCTACCTTATTCCTGTGCTGAGATACAGGCTGCTCCAACCTGCTGTAAAATGCTTGATTTCGAGAGTGAGCGAAACTAATGAAAACATTGTTGGGGTAAAACCTAAAGGGAAAGACCTAGCACCAAATCCAATTTGCCATCTGATCTAACTTCTGGAGGCAGTCAAAATGATCCTTAGAATTCTTCCCTACCTTATTCCTGTGCTGAGATACAGGCTGCTCCAACCTGCTGTAAAATGCTTGATTTCGAGAGTGAGCGAAACTAATGAAAACATTGTTGGGGTAAAACCTAAAGGGAAAGACCTAGCACCAAATCCAATTTGCCATCTGATCTAACTTCTGGAGGCAGTCAAAATGAGTATTTGAATTCTTCCCTACCTTATTCCTGTGCTGAGATACAGGCTGCTCCAACCTGCTGTAAAATGCTTGATTTCGAGAGTGAGCGAAACTAATGAAAACATTGTTGGGGTAAAACCTAAAGGGAAAGACCTAGCACCAAATCCAATTTGCCATCTGATCTAACTTCTGGAGGCAGTCAAAATGATCCTTAGAATTCTTCCCTACCTTATTCCTGTGCTGAGATACAGGCTGCTCCAACCTGCTGTGAAATGCTTGATTTCGAGAGTGAGCGAAACTAATGAAAACATTGTTGGGGTAAAACCTAAAGGGAAAGACCTAGCACCAAATCCAATTTGCCATCTGATCTAACTTCTGGAGGCAGTCAAAATGATCCTTAGAATTCTTCCCTACCTTATTCCTGTGCTGAGATACAGGCTGCTCCAACCTGCTGTAAAATGCTTGATTTCGAGAGTGAGCGAAACTAATGAAAACATTGTTGGGGTAAAACCTAAAGGGAAAGACCTAGCACCAAATCCAATTTGCCATCTGATCTAACTTCTGGAGGCAGTCAAAATGAGTATTTGAATTCTTCCCTACCTTATTCCTCTGCTGAGATACAGGCTGCTCCAACCTGCTGTAAAATGCTTGATTTCGAGAGTGAGCGAAACTAATGAAAACGTTGTTGGGGTAAAACCTAAAGGGAAAGACCTAGCACCAAATCCAATTTGCCATCTGATCTAACTTCTGGAGGCAGTCAAAATGATCCTTAGAATTCTTCCCTACCTTATTCCTGTGCTGAGATACAGGCTGCTCCAACCTGCTGTAAAATGCTTGATTTCGAGAGTGAGCGAAACTAATGAAAACATTGTTGGGGTAAAACCTAAAGGGAAAGACCTAGCACCAAATCCAATTTGCCATCTGATCTAACTTCTGGAGGCAGTCAAAATGATCCTTAGAATTCTTCCCTACCTTATTCCTGTGCTGAGATACAGGCTGCTCCAACCTGCTGTAAAATGCTTGATTTCGAGAGTGAGCGAAACTAATGAAAACATTGTTGGGGTAAAACCTAAAGGGAAAGACCTAGCACCAAATCCAATTTGCCATCTGATCTAACTTCTGGAGGCAGTCAAAATGAGTATTTGAATTCGAATTCTTCCCTACCTTATTCCTGTGCTGAGATACAGGCTGCTCCAACCTGCTGTAAAATGCTTGATTTCGAGAGTGAGCGAAACTAATGAAAACATTGTTGGGGTAAAACCTAAAGGGAAAGACCTAGCACCAAATCCAATTTGCCATCTGATCTAACTTCTGGAGGCAGTCAAAATGAGTATTTGAATTCTTCCCTACCTTATTCCTGTGCTGAGATACAGGCTGCTCCCAACCTGCTGTAAAATGCTTGATTTCGAGAGTGAGCGAAACTAATGAAAACATTGTTGGGGTAAAACCTAAAGGGAAAGACCTAGCACCAAATCCAATTTGCCATCTGATCTAACTTCTGGAGGCAGTCAAAATGATCCTTAGAATTCTTCCCTACCTTATTCCTGTGCTGAGATACAGGCTGCTCCAACCTGCTGTAAAATGCTTGATTTCGAGAGTGAGCGAAACTAATGAAAACATTGTTGGGGGTAAAACCTAAAGGGAAAGACCTAGCACCAAATCCAATTTGCCATCTGATCTAACTTCTGGAGGCAGTCAAAATGATCCTTAGAATTCTTCCCTACCTTATTCCTGTGCTGAGATACAGGCTGCTCCAACCTGCTGTAAAATGCTTGATTTCGAGAGTGAGCGAAACTAATGAAAACATTGTTGGGGTAAAACCTAAAGGGAAAGACCTAGCACCAAATCCAATTTGCCATCTGATCTAACTTCTGGAGGCAGTCAAAATGAGTATTTGAATTCTTCCCTACCTTATTCCTGTGCTGAGATACAGGCTGCTCCAACCTGCTGTAAAATGCTTGATTTCGAGAGTGAGCGAAACTAATGAAAACATTGTTGGGGTAAAACCTAAAGGGAAAGACCTAGCACCAAATCCAATTTGCCATCTGATCTAACTTCTGGAGGCAGTCAAAATGAGTATTTGAATTCTTCCCTACCTTATTCCTCTGCTGAGATACAGGCTGCTCCAACCTGCTGTAAAATGCTTGATTTCGAGAGTGAGCGAAACTAATGAAAACGTTGTTGGGGTAAAACCTAAAGGGAAAGACCTAGCACCAAATCCAATTTGCCATCTGATCTAACTTCTGGAGGCAGTCAAAATGATCCTTAGAATTCTTCCCTACCTTATTCCTGTGCTGAGATACAGGCTGCTCCAACCTGCTGTAAAATGCTTGATTTCGAGAGGTGAGCGAAACTAATGAAAACATTGTTGGGGTAAAACCTAAAGGGAAAGACCTAGCACCAAATCCAATTTGCCATCTGATCTAACTTCTGGAGGCAGTCAAAATGATCCTTAGAATTCTTCCCTACCTTATTCCTGTGCTGAGATACAGGCTGCTCCAACCTGCTGTAAAATGCTTGATTTCGAGAGTGAGCGAAACTAATGAAAACATTGTTGGGGTAAAACCTAAAGGGAAAGACCTAGCACCAAATCCAATTTGCCATCTGATCTAACTTCTGGAGGCAGTCAAAATGAGCATTTGAATTCTTCCCTACCTTATTCCTGTGCTGAGATACAGGCTGCTCCAACCTGCTGTAAAATGCTTGATTTCGAGAGTGAGCGAAACTAATGAAAACATTGTTGGGGTAAAACCTAAAGGGAAAGACCTAGCACCAAATCCAATTTGCCATCTGATCTAACTTCTGGAGGCAGTCAAAATGATCCTTAGAATTCTTCCCTACCTTATTCCTGTGCTGAGATACAGGCTGCTCCAACCTGCTGTAAAATGCTTGATTTCGAGAGTGAGCGAAACTAATGAAAACATTGTTGGGGTAAAACCTAAAGGGAAAGACCTAGCACCAAATCCAATTTGCCATCTGATCTAACTTCTGGAGGCAGTCAAAATGATCCTTAGAATTCTTCCCTACCTTATTCCTGTGCTGAGATACAGGCTGCTCCAACCTGCTGTAAAATGCTTGATTTCGAGAGTGAGCGAAACTAATGAAAACATTGTTGGGGTAAAACCTAAAGGGAAAGACCTAGCACCAAATCCAATTTGCCATCTGATCTAACTTCTGGAGGCAGTCAAAATGATCCTTAGAATTCTTCCCTACCTTATTCCTGTGCTGAGATACAGGCTGCTCCAACCTGCTGTAAAATGCTTGATTTCGAGAGTGAGCGAAACTAATGAAAACATTGTTGGGGTAAAACCTAAAGGGAAAGACCTAGCACCAAATCCAATTTGCCATCTGATCTAACTTCTGGAGGCAGTCAAAATGAGTATTTGAATTCTTCCCTACCTTATTCCTGTGCTGAGATACAGGCTGCTCCAACCTGCTGTAAAATGCTTGATTTCGAGAGTGAGCGAAACTAATGAAAACATTGTTGGGGTAAAACCTAAAGGGAAAGACCTAGCACCAAATCCAATTTGCCATCTGATCTAACTTCTGGAGGCAGTCAAAATGATCCTTAGAATTCTTCCCTACCTTATTCCTGTGCTGAGATACAGGCTGCTCCAACCTGCTGTAAAATGCTTGATTTCGAGAGTGAGCGAAACTAATGAAAACATTGTTGGGGTAAAACCTAAAGGGAAAGACCTAGCACCAAATCCAATTTGCCATCTGATCTAACTTCTGGAGGCAGTCAAAATGAGTATTTGAATTCTTCCCTACCTTATTCCTGTGCTGAGATACAGGCTGCTCCAACCTGCTGTAAAATGCTTGATTTCGAGAGTGAGCGAAACTAATGAAAACATTGTTGGGGTAAAACCTAAAGGGAAAGACCTAGCACCAAATCCAATTTGCCATCTGATCTAACTTCTGGAGGCAGTCAAAATGATCCTTAGAATTCTTCCCTACCTTATTCCTGTGCTGAGATACAGGCTGCTCCAACCTGCTGTAAAATGCTTGATTTCGAGAGTGAGCGAAACTAATGAAAACATTGTTGGGGTAAAACCTAAAGGGAAAGACCTAGCACCAAATCCAATTTGCCATCTGATCTAACTTCTGGAGGCAGTCAAAATGATCCTTAGAATTCTTCCCTACCTTATTCCTGTGCTGAGATACAGGCTGCTCCAACCTGCTGTAAAATGCTTGATTTCGAGAGTGAGCGAAACTAATGAAAACATTGTTGGGGTAAAACCTAAAGGGAAAGACCTAGCACCAAATCCAATTTGCCATCTGATCTAACTTCTGGAGGCAGTCAAAATGATCCTTAGAATTCTTCCCTACCTTATTCCTGTGCTGAGATACAGGCTGCTCCAACCTGCTGTAAAATGCTTGATTTCGAGAGTGAGCGAAACTAATGAAAACATTGTTGGGGTAAAACCTAAAGGGAAAGACCTAGCACCAAATCCAATTTGCCATCTGATCTAACTTCTGGAGGCAGTCAAAATGATCCTTAGAATTCTTCCCTACCTTATTCCTGTGCTGAGATACAGGCTGCTCCAACCTGCTGTAAAATGCTTGATTTCGAGAGTGAGCGAAACTAATGAAAACATTGTTGGGGTAAAACCTAAAGGGAAAGACCTAGCACCAAATCCAATTTGCCATCTGATCTAACTTCTGGAGGCAGTCAAAATGATCCTTAGAATTCTTCCCTACCTTATTCCTGTGCTGAGATACAGGCTGCTCCAACCTGCTGTAAAATGCTTGATTTCGAGAGTGAGCGAAACTAATGACAACATTGTTGGGGTAAAACCTAAAGGGAAAGACCTAGCACCAAATCCAATTTGCCATCTGATCTAACTTCTGGAGGCAGTCAAAATGATCCTTAGAATTCTTCCCTACCTTATTCCTGTGCTGAGATACAGGCTGCTCCAACCTGCTGTAAAATGCTTGATTTCGAGAGTGAGCGAAACTAATGAAAACATTGTTGGGGTAAAACCTAAAGGGAAAGACCTAGCACCAAATCCAATTTGCCATCTGATCTAACTTCTGGAGGCAGTCAAAATGAGTATTTGAATTCTTCCCTACCTTATTCCTCTGCTGAGATACAGGCTGCTCCAACCTGCTGTAAAATGCTTGATTTCGAGAGTGAGCGAAACTAATGAAAACGTTGTTGGGGTAAAACCTAAAGGGAAAGACCTAGCACCAAATCCAATTTGCCATCTGATCTAACTTCTGGAGGCAGTCAAAATGATCCTTAGAATTCTTCCCTACCTTATTCCTGTGCTGAGATACAGGCTGCTCCAACCTGCTGTAAAATGCTTGATTTCGAGAGTGAGCGAAACTAATGAAAACATTGTTGGGGTAAAACCTAAAGGGAAAGACCTAGCACCAAATCCAATTTGCCATCTGATCTAACTTCTGGAGGCAGTCAAAATGATCCTTAGAATTCTTCCCTACCTTATTCCTGTGCTGAGATACAGGCTGCTCCAACCTGCTGTAAAATGCTTGATTTCGAGAGTGAGCGAAACTAATGAAAACATTGTTGGGGTAAAACCTAAAGGGAAAGACCTAGCACCAAATCCAATTTGCCATCTGATCTAACTTCTGGAGGCAGTCAAAATGATCCTTAGAATTCTTCCCTACCTTATTCCTGTGCTGAGATACAGGCTGCTCCAACCTGCTGTAAAATGCTTGATTTCGAGAGTGAGCGAAACTAATGAAAACATTGTTGGGGTAAAACCTAAAGGGAAAGACCTAGCACCAAATCCAATTTGCCATCTGATCTAACTTCTGGAGGCAGTCAAAATGATCCTTAGAATTCTTCCCTACCTTATTCCTGTGCTGAGATACAGGCTGCTCCAACCTGCTGTAAAATGCTTGATTTCGAGAGTGAGCGAAACTAATGAAAACATTGTTGGGGTAAAACCTAAAGGGAAAGACCTAGCACCAAATCCAATTTGCCATCTGATCTAACTTCTGGAGGCAGTCAAAATGAGTATTTGAATTCTTCCCTACCTTATTCCTGTGCTGAGATACAGGCTGCTCCAACCTGCTGTAAAATGCTTGATTTCGAGAGTGAGCGAAACTAATGAAAACATTGTTGGGGTAAAACCTAAAGGGAAAGACCTAGCACCAAATCCAATTTGCCATCTGATCTAACTTCTGGAGGCAGTCAAAATGATCCTTAGAATTCTTCCCTACCTTATTCCTGTGCTGAGATACAGGCTGCTCCAACCTGCTGTAAAATGCTTGATTTCGAGAGTGAGCGAAACTAATGAAAACATTGTTGGGGTAAAACCTAAAGGGAAAGACCTAGCACCAAATCCAATTTGCCATCTGATCTAACTTCTGGAGGCAGTCAAAATGATCCTTAGAATTCTTCCCTACCTTATTCCTGTGCTGAGATACAGGCTGCTCCAACCTGCTGTAAAATGCTTGATTTCGAGAGTGAGCGAAACTAATGAAAACATTGTTGGGGTAAAACCTAAAGGGAAAGACCTAGCACCAAATCCAATTTGCCATCTGATCTAACTTCTGGAGGCAGTCAAAATGAGTATTTGAATTCTTCCCAACCTTATTCCTGTGCTGAGATACAGGCTGCTCCAACCTGCTGTAAAATGCTTGATTTCGAGAGTGAGCGAAACTAATGAAAACATTGTTGGGGTAAAACCTAAAGGGAAAGACCTAGCACCAAATCCAATTTGCCATCTGATCTAACTTCTGGAGGCAGTCAAAATGATCCTTAGAATTCTTCCCTACCTTATTCCTGTGCTGAGATACAGGCTGCTCCAACCTGCTGTAAAATGCTTGATTTCGAGAGTGAGCGAAACTAATGAAAACATTGTTGGGGTAAAACCTAAAGGGAAAGACCTAGCACCAAATCCAATTTGCCATCTGATCTAACTTCTGGAGGCAGTCAAAATGATCCTTAGAATTCTTCCCTACCTTATTCCTGTGCTGAGATACAGGCTGCTCCAACCTGCTGTAAAATGCTTGATTTCGAGAGTGAGCGAAACTAATGAAAACATTGTTGGGGTAAAACCTAAAGGGAAAGACCTAGCACCAAATCCAATTTGCCATCTGATCTAACTTCTGGAGGCAGTCAGAATGAGTATTTGAATTCTTCCCTACCTTATTCCTGTGCTGAGATACAGGCTGCTCCAACCTGCTGTAAAATGCTTGATTTCGAGAGTGAGCGAAACTAATGAAAACATTGTTGGGGTAAAACCTAAAGGGAAAGACCTAGCACCAAATCCAATTTGCCATCTGATCTAACTTCTGGAGGCAGTCAAAATGATCCTTAGAATTCTTCCCTACCTTATTCCTGTGCTGAGATACAGGCTGCTCCAACCTGCTGTAAAATGCTTGATTTCGAGAGTGAGCGAAACTAATGAAAACATTGTTGGGGTAAAACCTAAAGGGAAAGACCTAGCACCAAATCCAATTTGCCATCTGATCTAACTTCTGGAGGCAGTCAAAATGATCCTTAGAATTCTTCCCTACCTTATTCCTGTGCTGAGATACAGGCTGCTCCAACCTGCTGTAAAATGCTTGATTTCGAGAGTGAGCGAAACTAATGAAAACATTGTTGGGGTAAAACCTAAAGGGAAAGACCTAGCACCAAATCCAATTTGCCATCTGATCTAACTTCTGGAGGCAGTCAAAATGATCCTTAGAATTCTTCCCTACCTTATTCCTGTGCTGAGATACAGGCTGCTCCAACCTGCTGTAAAATGCTTGATTTCGAGAGTGAGCGAAACTAATGAAAACATTGTTGGGGTAAAACCTAAAGGGAAAGACCTAGCACCAAATCCAATTTGCCATCTGATCTAACTTCTGGAGGCAGTCAAAATGATCCTTAGAATTCTTCCCTACCTTATTCCTGTGCTGAGATACAGGCTGCTCCAACCTGCTGTAAAATGCTTGATTTCGAGAGTGAGCGAAACTAATGAAAACATTGTTGGGGTAAAACCTAAAGGGAAAGACCTAGCACCAAATCCAATTTGCCATCTGATCTAACTTCTGGAGGCAGTCAAAATGATCCTTAGAATTCTTCCCTACCTTATTCCTGTGCTGAGATACAGGCTGCTCCAACCTGCTGTAAAATGCTTGATTTCGAGAGTGAGCGAAACTAATGAAAACATTGTTGGGGTAAAACCTAAAGGGAAAGACCTAGCACCAAATCCAATTTGCCATCTGATCTAACTTCTGGAGGCAGTCAAAATGATCCTTAGAATTCTTCCCTACCTTATTCCTGTGCTGAGATACAGGCTGCTCCAACCTGCTGTAAAATGCTTGATTTCGAGAGTGAGCGAAACTAATGAAAACGTTGTTGGGGTAAAACCTAAAGGGAAAGACCTAGCACCAAATCCAATTTGCCATCTGATCTAACTTCTGGAGGCAGTCAAAATGATCCTTAGAATTCTTCCCTACCTTATTCCTGTGCTGAGATACAGGCTGCTCCAACCTGCTGTAAAATGCTTGATTTCGAGAGTGAGCGAAACTAATGAAAACATTGTTGGGGTAAAACCTAAAGGGAAAGACCTAGCACCAAATCCAATTTGCCATCTGATCTAACTTCTGGAGGCAGTCAAAATGATCCTTAGAATTCTTCCCTACCTTATTCCTGTGCTGAGATACAGGCTGCTCCAACCTGCTGTAAAATGCTTGATTTCGAGAGTGAGCGAAACTAATGAAAACATTGTTGGGGTAAAACCTAAAGGGGAAGACCTAGCACCAAATCCAATTTGCCATCTGATCTAACTTCTGGAGGCAGTCAAAATGATCCTTAGAATTCTTCCCTACCTTATTCCTGTGCTGAGATACAGGCTGCTCCAACCTGCTGTAAAATGCTTGATTTCGAGAGTGAGCGAAACTAATGAAAACATTGTTGGGGTAAAACCTAAAGGGAAAGACCTAGCACCAAATCCAATTTGCCATCTGATCTAACTTCTGGAGGCAGTCAAAATGATCCTTAGAATTCTTCCCTACCTTATTCCTGTGCTGAGATACAGGCTGCTCCAACCTGCTGTAAAATGCTTGATTTCGAGAGTGAGCGAAACTAATGAAAACATTGTTGGGGTAAAACCTAAAGGGAAAGACCTAGCACCAAATCCAATTTGCCATCTGATCTAACTTCTGGAGGCAGTCAAAATGATCCTTAGAATTCTTCCCTACCTTATTCCTGTGCTGAGATACAGGCTGCTCCAACCTGCTGTAAAATGCTTGATTTCGAGAGTGAGCGAAACTAATGAAAACATTGTTGGGGTAAAACCTAAAGGGAAAGACCTAGCACCAAATCCAATTTGCCATCTGATCTAACTTCTGGAGGCAGTCAAAATGATCCTTAGAATTCTTCCCTACCTTATTCCTGTGCTGAGATACAGGCTGCTCCAACCTGCTGTAAAATGCTTGATTTCGAGAGTGAGCGAAACTAATGAAAACATTGTTGGGGTAAAAACCTAAAGGGAAAGACCTAGCACCAAATCCAATTTGCCATCTGATCTAACTTCTGGAGGCAGTCAAAATGATCCTTAGAATTCTTCCCTACCTTATTCCTGTGCTGAGATACAGGCTGCTCCAACCTGCTGTAAAATGCTTGATTTCGAGAGTGAGCGAAACTAATGAAAACATTGTTGGGGTAAAACCTAAAGGGAAAGACCTAGCACCAAATCCAATTTGCCATCTGATCTAACTTCTGGAGGCAGTCAAAATGATCCTTAGAATTCTTCCCTACCTTATTCCTGTGCTGAGATACAGGCTGCTCCAACCTGCTGTAAAATGCTTGATTTCGAGAGTGAGCGAAACTAATGAAAACATTGTTGGGGTAAAACCTAAAGGGAAAGACCTAGCACCAAATCCAATTTGCCATCTGATCTAACTTCTGGAGGCAGTCAAAATGATCCTTAGAATTCTTCCCTACCTTATTCCTGTGCTGAGATACAGGCTGCTCCAACCTGCTGTAAAATGCTTGATTTCGAGAGTGAGCGAAACTAATGAAAACATTGTTGGGGTAAAACCTAAAGGGAAAGACCTAGCACCAAATCCAATTTGCCATCTGATCTAACTTCTGGAGGCAGTCAAAATGAGTATTTGAATTCTTCCCTACCTTATTCCTGTGCTGAGATACAGGCTGCTCCAACCTGCTGTAAAATGCTTGATTTCGAGAGTGAGCGAAACTAATGAAAACATTGTTGGGGTAAAACCTAAAGGGAAAGACCTAGCACCAAATCCAATTTGCCATCTGATCTAACTTCTGGAGGCAGTCAAAATGATCCTTAGAATTCTTCCCTACCTTATTCCTGTGCTGAGATACAGGCTGCTCCAACCTGCTGTAAAATGCTTGATTTCGAGAGTGAGCGAAACTAATGAAAACATTGTTGGGGTAAAACCTAAAGGGAAAGACCTAGCACCAAATCCAATTTGCCATCTGATCTAACTTCTGGAGGCAGTCAAAATGAGTATTTGAATTCTTCCCTACCTTATTCCTGTGCTGAGATACAGGCTGCTCCAACCTGCTGTAAAATGCTTGATTTCGAGAGTGAGCGAAACTAATGAAAACATTGTTGGGGTAAAACCTAAAGGGAAAGACCTAGCACCAAATCCAATTTGCCATCTGATCTAACTTCTGGAGGCAGTCAAAATGATCCTTAGAATTCTTCCCTACCTTATTCCTGTGCTGAGATACAGGCTGCTCCAACCTGCTGTAAAATGCTTGATTTCGAGAGTGAGCGAAACTAATGAAAACATTGTTGGGGTAAAACCTAAAGGGAAAGACCTAGCACCAAATCCAATTTGCCATCTGATCTAACTTCTGGAGGCAGTCAAAATGATCCTTAGAATTCTTCCCTACCTTATTCCTGTGCTGAGATACAGGCTGCTCCAACCTGCTGTAAAATGCTTGATTTCGAGAGTGAGCGAAACTAATGAAAACATTGTTGGGGTAAAACCTAAAGGGAAAGACCTAGCACCAAATCCAATTTGCCATCTGATCTAACTTCTGGAGGCAGTCAAAATGATCCTTAGAATTCTTCCCTACCTTATTCCTGTGCTGAGATACAGGCTGCTCCAACCTGCTGTAAAATGCTTGATTTCGAGAGTGAGCGAAACTAATGAAAACATTGTTGGGGTAAAACCTAAAGGGAAAGACCTAGCACCAAATCCAATTTGCCATCTGATCTAACTTCTGGAGGCAGTCAAAATGATCCTTAGAATTCTTCCCTACCTTATTCCTGTGCTGAGATACAGGCTGCTCCAACCTGCTGTAAAATGCTTGATTTCGAGAGTGAGCGAAACTAATGAAAACATTGTTGGGGTAAAACCTAAAGGGAAAGACCTAGCACCAAATCCAATTTGCCATCTGATCTAACTTCTGGAGGCAGTCAAAATGAGTATTTGAATTCTTCCCTACCTTATTCCTGTGCTGAGATACAGGCTGCTCCAACCTGCTGTAAAATGCTTGATTTCGAGAGTGAGCGAAACTAATGAAAACATTGTTGGGGTAAAACCTAAAGGGAAAGACCTAGCACCAAATCCAATTTGCCATCTGATCTAACTTCTGGAGGCAGTCAAAATGATCCTTAGAATTCTTCCCTACCTTATTCCTGTGCTGAGATACAGGCTGCTCCAACCTGCTGTAAAATGCTTGATTTCGAGAGTGAGCGAAACTAATGACAACATTGTTGGGGTAAAACCTAAAGGGAAAGACCTAGCACCAAATCCAATTTGCCATCTGATCTAACTTCTGGAGGCAGTCAAAATGATCCTTAGAATTCTTCCCTACCTTATTCCTGTGCTGAGATACAGGCTGCTCCAACCTGCTGTAAAATGCTTGATTTCGAGAGTGAGCGAAACTAATGAAAACATTGTTGGGGTAAAACCTAAAGGGAAAGACCTAGCACCAAATCCAATTTGCCATCTGATCTAAATTCTGGAGGCAGTCAAAATGAGTATTTGAATTCTTCCCTACCTTATTCCTGTGCTGAGATACAGGCTGCTCCAACCTGCTGTAAAATGCTTGATTTCGAGAGTGAGCGAAACTAATGAAAACGTTGTTGGGGTAAAACCTAAAGGGAAAGACCTAGCACCAAATCCAATTTGCCATCTGATCTAACTTCTGGAGGCAGTCAAAATGATCCTTAGAATTCTTCCCTACCTTATTCCTGTGCTGAGATACAGGCTGCTCCAACCTGCTGTAAAATGCTTGATTTCGAGAGTGAGCGAAACTAATGAAAACATTGTTGGGGTAAAACCTAAAGGGAAAGACCTAGCACCAAATCCAATTTGCCATCTGATCTAACTTCTGGAGGCAGTCAAAATGATCCTTAGAATTCTTCCCTACCTTATTCCTGTGCTGAGATACAGGCTGCTCCAACCTGCTGTAAAATGCTTGATTTCGAGAGTGAGCGAAACTAATGAAAACATTGTTGGGGTAAAACCTAAAGGGAAAGACCTAGCACCAAATCCAATTTGCCATCTGATCTAACTTCTGGAGGCAGTCAAAATGATCCTTAGAATTCTTCCCTACCTTATTCCTGTGCTGAGATACAGGCTGCTCCAACCTGCTGTAAAATGCTTGATTTCGAGAGTGAGCGAAACTAATGAAAACGTTGTTGGGGTAAAACCTAAAGGGAAAGACCTAGCACCAAATCCAATTTGCCATCTGATCTAACTTCTGGAGGCAGTCAAAATGATCCTTAGAATTCTTCCCTACCTTATTCCTGTGCTGAGATACAGGCTGCTCCAACCTGCTGTAAAATGCTTGATTTCGAGAGTGAGCGAAACTAATGAAAACATTGTTGGGGTAAAACCTAAAGGGAAAGACCTAGCACCAAATCCAATTTGCCATCTGATCTAACTTCTGGAGGCAGTCAAAATGATCCTTAGAATTCTTCCCTACCTTATTCCTGTGCTGAGATACAGGCTGCTCCAACCTGCTGTAAAATGCTTGATTTCGAGAGTGAGCGAAACTAATGAAAACATTGTTGGGGTAAAACCTAAAGGGAAAGACCTAGCACCAAATCCAATTTGCCATCTGATCTAACTTCTGGAGGCAGTCAAAATGATCCTTAGAATTCTTCCCTACCTTATTCCTGTGCTGAGATACAGGCTGCTCCAACCTGCTGTAAAATGCTTGATTTCGAGAGTGAGCGAAACTAATGAAAACATTGTTGGGGTAAAACCTAAAGGGAAAGACCTAGCACCAAATCCAATTTGCCATCTGATCTAACTTCTGGAGGCAGTCAAAATGATCCTTAGAATTCTTCCCTACCTTATTCCTGTGCTGAGATACAGGCTGCTCCAACCTGCTGTAAAATGCTTGATTTCGAGAGTGAGCGAAACTAATGAAAACATTGTTGGGGTAAAACCTAAAGGGAAAGACCTAGCACCAAATCCAATTTGCCATCTGATCTAACTTCTGGAGGCAGTCAAAATGATCCTTAGAATTCTTCCCTACCTTATTCCTGTGCTGAGATACAGGCTGCTCCAACCTGCTGTAAAATGCTTGATTTCGAGAGTGAGCGAAACTAATGAAAACATTGTTGGGGTAAAACCTAAAGGGAAAGACCTAGCACCAAATCCAATTTGCCATCTGATCTAACTTCTGGAGGCAGTCAAAATGATCCTTAGAATTCTTCCCTACCTTATTCCTGTGCTGAGATACAGGCTGCTCCAACCTGCTGTAAAATGCTTGATTTCGAGAGTGAGCGAAACTAATGAAAACATTGTTGGGGTAAAACCTAAAGGGAAAGACCTAGCACCAAATCCAATTTGCCATCTGATCTAACTTCTGGAGGCAGTCAAAATGAGCCTTAGAATTCTTCCCTACCTTATTCCTGTGCTGAGATACAGGCTGCTCCAACCTGCTGTAAAATGCTTGATTTCGAGAGTGAGCGAAACTAATGAAAACATTGTTGGGGTAAAACCTAAAGGGAAAGACCTAGCACCAAATCCAATTTGCCATCTGATCTAACTTCTGGAGGCAGTCAAAATGATCCTTAGAATTCTTCCCTACCTTATTCCTGTGCTGAGATACAGGCTGCTCCAACCTGCTGTAAAATGCTTGATTTCGAGAGTGAGCGAAACTAATGAAAACATTGTTGGGGTAAAACCTAAAGGGAAAGACCTAGCACCAAATCCAATTTGCCATCTGATCTAACTTCTGGAGGCAGTCAAAATGATCCTTAGAATTCTTCCCTACCTTATTCCTGTGCTGAGATACAGGCTGCTCCAACCTGCTGTAAAATGCTTGATTTCGAGAGTGAGCGAAACTAATGAAAACATTGTTGGGGTAAAACCTAAAGGGAAAGACCTAGCACCAAATCCAATTTGCTATCTGATCTAACTTCTGGAGGCAGTCAAAATGATCCTTAGAATTCTTCCCTACCTTATTCCTGTGCTGAGATACAGGCTGCTCCAACCTGCTGTAAAATGCTTGATTTCGAGAGTGAGCGAAACTAATGAAAACATTGTTGGGGTAAAACCTAAAGGGAAAGACCTAGCACCAAATCCAATTTGCCATCTGATCTAACTTCTGGAGGCAGTCAAAATGAGCCTTAGAATTCTTCCCTACCTTATTCCTGTGCTGAGATACAGGCTGCTCCAACCTGCTGTAAAATGCTTGATTTCAAGAGTGAGCGAAACTAATGAAAACGTTGTTGGGGTAAAACCTAAAGGGAAAGACCTAGCACCAAATCCAATTTGCCATCTGATCTAACTTCTGGAGGCAGTCAAAATGATCCTTAGAATTCTTCCCTACCTTATTCCTGTGCTGAGATACAGGCTGCTCCAACCTGCTGTAAAATGCTTGATTTCGAGAGTGAGCGAAACTAATGAAAACATTGTTGGGGTAAAACCTAAAGGGAAAGACCTAGCACCAAATCCAATTTGCCATCTGATCTAACTTCTGGAGGCAGTCAAAATGATCCTTAGAATTCTTCCCTACCTTATTCCTGTGCTGAGATACAGGCTGCTCCAACCTGCTGTAAAATGCTTGATTTCGAGAGTGAGCAAAACTAATGAAAACATTGTTGGGGTAAAACCTAAAGGGAAAGACCTAGCACCAAATCCAATTTGCCATCTGATCTAACTTCTGGAGGCAGTCAAAATGATCCTTAGAATTCTTCCCTACCTTATTCCTGTGCTGAGATACAGGCTGCTCCAACCTGCTGTAAAATGCTTGATTTCGAGAGTGAGCGAAACTAATGAAAACATTGTTGGGGTAAAACCTAAAGGGAAAGACCTAGCACCAAATCCAATTTGCCATCTGATCTAACTTCTGGAGGCAGTCAAAATGATCCTTAGAATTCTTCCCTACCTTATTCCTGTGCTGAGATACAGGCTGCTCCAACCTGCTGTAAAATGCTTGATTTCGAGAGTGAGCGAAACTAATGAAAACATTGTTGGGGTAAAACCTAAAGGGAAAGACCTAGCACCAAATCCAATTTGCCATCTGATCTAACTTCTGGAGGCAGTCAAAATGATCCTTAGAATTCTTCCCTACCTTATTCCTGTGCTGAGATACAGGCTGCTCCAACCTGCTGTAAAATGCTTGATTTCGAGAGTGAGCGAAACTAATGAAAACATTGTTGGGGTAAAACCTAAAGGGAAAGACCTAGCACCAAATCCAATTTGCCATCTGATCTAACTTCTGGAGGCAGTCAAAATGATCCTTAGAATTCTTCCCTACCTTATTCCTGTGCTGAGATACAGGCTGCTCCAACCTGCTGTAAAATGCTTGATTTCGAGAGTGAGCGAAACTAATGAAAACATTGTTGGGGTAAAACCTAAAGGGAAAGACCTAGCACCAAATCCAATTTGCCATCTGATCTAACTTCTGGAGGCAGTCAAAATGAGTATTTGAATTCTTCCCTACCTTATTCCTGTGCTGAGATACAGGCTGCTCCAACCTGCTGTAAAATGCTTGATTTCGAGAGTGAGCGAAACTAATGAAAACATTGTTGGGGTAAAACCTAAAGGGAAAGACCTAGCACCAAATCCAATTTGCCATCTGATCTAACTTCTGGAGGCAGTCCAAATGATCCTTAGAATTCTTCCCTACCTTATTCCTGTGCTGAGATACAGGCTGCTCCAACCTGCTGTAAAATGCTTGATTTCGAGAGTGAGCGAAACTAATGAAAACATTGTTGGGGTAAAACCTAAAGGGAAAGACCTAGCACCAAATCCAATTTGCCATCTGATCTAACTTCTGGAGGCAGTCAAAATGATCCTTAGAATTCTTCCCTACCTTATTCCTGTGCTGAGATACAGGCTGCTCCAACCTGCTGTAAAATGCTTGATTTCGAGAGTGAGCGAAACTAATGAAAACATTGTTGGGGTAAAACCTAAAGGGAAAGACCTAGCACCAAATCCAATTTGCCATCTGATCTAACTTCTGGAGGCAGTCAAAATGATCCTTAGAATTCTTCCCTACCTTATTCCTGTGCTGAGATACAGGCTGCTCCAACCTGCTGTAAAATGCTTGATTTCGAGAGTGAGCGAAACTAATGAAAACATTGTTGGGGTAAAACCTAAAGGGAAAGACCTAGTACCAAATCCAATTTGCCATCTGATCTAACTTCTGGAGGCAGTCAAAATGATCCTTAGAATTCTTCCCTACCTTATTCCTGTGCTGAGATACAGGCTGCTCCAACCTGCTGTAAAATGCTTGATTTCGAGAGTGAGCGAAACTAATGAAAACATTGTTGGGGTAAAACCTAAAGGGAAAGACCTAGCACCAAATCCAATTTGCCATCTGATCTAACTTCTGGAGGCAGCCAAAATGATCCTTAGAATTCTTCCCTACCTTATTCCTGTGCTGAGATACAGGCTGCTCCAACCTGCTGTAAAATGCTTGATTTCGAGAGTGAGCGAAACTAATGAAAACATTGTTGGGGTAAAACCTAAAGGGAAAGACCTAGCACCAAATCCAATTTGCCATCTGATCTAACTTCTGGAGGCAGTCAAAATGATCCTTAGAATTCTTCCCTACCTTATTCCTGTGCTGAGATACAGGCTGCTCCAACCTGCTGTAAAATGCTTGATTTCGAGAGTGAGCGAAACTAATGAAAACATTGTTGGGGTAAAACCTAAAGGGAAAGACCTAGCACCAAATCCAATTTGCCATCTGCCATCTGATCTAACTTCTGGAGGCAGTCAAAATGATCCTTAGAATTCTTCCCTACCTTATTCCTGTGCTGAGATACAGGCTGCTCCAACCTGCTGTAAAATGCTTGATTTCGAGAGTGAGCGAAACTAATGAAAACATTGTTGGGGTAAAACCTAAAGGGAAAGACCTAGCACCAAATCCAATTTGCCATCTGATCTAACTTCTGGAGGCAGTCAAAATGATCCTTAGAATTCTTCCCTACCT
>NW_027144316.1:0-39019 GCF_026170545.1 Melanerpes formicivorus | reverse complement strand
AAACCCTGGACCCAGCCCCACCCTGGACCCAGACCCAGACCCAGCCCTGCCCCAGCCTAGCCCCAGACCCAGTCCAGCCCCTGCCCTGGGCCCAGTCCCAGCCCCAGCCCAGCCCCAGCCCAACCCCAGCCACCACCCAGCCCCAGCCCTGCCCCCAGCCCAGCCCCAGCCCCACCCTGGACCCAGCCCCAGCCCCAGCCCGGCCCCAGTTCTGCCCCAGCCCCAGACCCAACCCAACCCTGGACCCAGCCCCAGCCCCAGCCCAGCCCCAGCCCCAGACCTGCCCCAGCCTAGCCCCAGCCCCAGCCCAGCCCCTGCCCTGGACCCAGCCCCAGCCCCACCCCAGCCTCATCCCCAGCCCCAGCCCTGCCCCAGCCCCAGCCCTGCCACGGCCCAGCCCCTGCCCCAGCCCTGCCCCTGGCCCTGGACCCAGCCCCTGCCCTGGTCCCAGCCCCAGCCCAGCCACAGCCCCAGCCACAGCCCAGCCACAGCCCTGGACCCAGCCCCAGCCCCAGCCCAGCCCCAGCCCCAGCCCCAGCCCAGCCCTAGCCCAGCCCTAGCCCCACCTTCAGCCCCAGCCCAGCTCCAGCCACAGCCCAGCCACAGCCCTGGACCCAGCCCCAGCCCAGCCCCAGCCCCAGCCCTGCCCTAGCCCAGCCCCAGCCCTGCCCCAGCCCAGCCCCAGCCCCAGCCAAAGCCCTGCCCCAGCCCAGCCCCAGCCACCGCCCTGCCCCAGCCCTGGACCCAGCCCCAGCCCCAGCCCTCTCCCAGTCCCCCGCCCCAGCCCCAGCCCCAGTCCCACCCACGGCCCCATCCCCGGCCCCAGCCCAGCTCCAGCCACAGCCCAGCCACAGCCCCTGCCCTGCCCTGCCCCCAGCCCAGCCCCAGCCCCCACCCTCAGCACCAGCCCAGCCCCAGACCCAGCCCCAGCCCAGCCCCAGCCCCACCCTCAGCACCAGCCCAGACCCAGCCCCAGCACCAGCCCAGCTCCAGCCCCACCCTCAGCACCAGCCCAGCTCTTGCCACAGACCAGCCACAGACCTGGACCTAGACCCAGCCCAGCCCCAGCCCCAGCCACAGCCCTACCCCAGCCCTGGACCCAGCCCCAGCCCTGCCCCAAACCAAACCCAGCCCCAGCCCAGCCCCCAGCCCCGGCCTTACCACTGCCCAGTCCCCGTCCATGCCCAGCCCCAGCCCTGCCCCACCCTCGTCCCTAGCCCAGCCCCTTCCCCAGCCCTACCCCTGCCCAGTCCCCGGTCCATGCCCAGCCCCAGCCCTGCCCAGCCCCAGCCCCGCCCAGCCCCAGCCCCAGCCCCAGCCCCAGCCCCAGCCCTGCCCCAGCCCCGCCCTCGGCCCCAGCCCAAGCCCTGCCCTGGACCCAGCCCCAGCCCTGCCCATGCCTTGGTTCCAGCCCCAGCCCCAGCACTGCGCCAACCCAGCCCCAGCCCAAGGCCCAGCCTCAAGCCTAGTCCTGCCCCAGCCCTGGCCCCAATCCAGCCCCAGCCCCAGCCCTGCCCTAGCTCCAGCCCTAGCCCTGTCCCCAGCCTCGGCCCGTGCCCCTGCCCCAGTCCCAGTCCTGCCCCATCCCAGCCCCCAGCCCCAGCCCTGCCCCCAGCCCAGCCCCAGACCCAGGCTGGCCCCAGCCCTGTCCTGAGCCCCAGCCCCAGCCCTGCTCCAGCCCGCAGCCCCAGGCCTGACCTCAGCCCTGCCCCAGCCCTCGCTCCCTGCCCCAACCCTGGCTCCAGCCCCAGCCCCAGCCCTGCCCAAGCCTTGGTTCCAGCCCCAGCCCCAGCCCTGCACCAACCCAGCCCCAGCCCAAGGCCCAGCCTCAAGCCTAGTCCTGCCCCAGCCCTGGCCCCAATCCAGCCCCAGCCGTACCCCTACCTCAGCCCTAGCCCCCAGACCCTGTCTGCAGCCCCAGCCCCAGCCCCACCCTCGCCACCAGCCCAGCCCCAGCCCCAACCTTGGCCCAGCCCAGCCCCATTTCAAGCCCTGCCCCAGCCCTGACCCTGCCCCGGCCCCAGCCCTGGCCCCAGACTCGGCCCCAGCCCAGCCCCAGGCCTAGCCCTGTGCCAGCCCTACCCCAGCCCATCCCCGGTCCCCAGCCCAGCCCAAGCCCTGGCCCAGCCCAGCCCAAACCCCATCCGTGCCCCCAGCCCAGCCCTAGCCCTGCCCCAGTCCCAGCCCCAGCCCAGGCCCAGCCCTGCCCCAGCCTCATCCCCAGCCCAGGCCCAGCCCTGGCCCCAGCCCAGCCCAGCCCCATCCCCATCCCTGCCCCCAGCCCAGACCTAACCCCAGTCCTGCCAGCCCAGTCCCAGCTACCGCCCAGCCCCACCCCAGCCTCATCCCCAGCCCAGGCCCAGCCCTGACCCAGCCCAGCGCAGCCCCAGCCCCATCCCTGCCCCTGCCACAGCCCCAACCCTGCCCCTGCCACAGCCCCAGGCCTGACCTCAGCCCTGCCCCAGCCCTGGCTCCTGCCCCAACCCTGGCTCCAACCCCAGCCCCACCCTCGCCACCAGCCCAGCCCCAGCCCCAACCTTGGCCCCAGCCCAACCCCAGTTCAAGCCCTGCCCCAGCCCTGACCCTGCCCCAGCCCCAGGCCCCGGCCCCAGACTCGGCCCCAGCCCAGCCCCAGGCCTAGCCCTGTGCCAGTCCTACCCCAGCCCAGCCCCCGGTCCCAGCCCAGCCCAAGCCCTGGCCCAGCCCCAGCCCAAACCCCATCCTTGCCCCCAGCCCAGCACTAGCCCTGCCCCAGTCCCAGCCCCAGTCCCAGCCCAAGCCCTGGACCCAGCCCCAGCCCCAATCCAGCCTCAATCCCCAGCCCAGGCCCAGCCCTGCCCCAGCCCAGCCCAGCCTCATCCCCATCCCTGACCCCAGCCCAGCCCCAGCCCCAGCCCTGCCCCAGCCCAGCCCCTGCCACCGCCCAAAAGCAGCCCTGGACCCAGCACCAGCCCCAGCCCTCTCCCAGTCCCCGCCCCAGCACCAGCCCCAGGCCCACACCCGGCCCCAACCCCGGCCCCAGCTAAGCCCCACTCACGGCCCCATCCCCAGCCCCAGGCCTAGCCCCAGCCCAGCCCCAGCCCTGGACCCAGCCCCAGCCCCACCCCAGCCTCATCCCCAGCCCAGGCCCAGCCCTGCCCCAGCCCAGCCCTGCCCCATCCCCATCCCTGCCCCCAGCCCAGACCCAGACCCAGCCCTGCCCAGCCCAGTCCCAGCCACCGCCCAGCCCCACCCCAGCCTCATCCCCAGCCCAGGCCCAGCCCTGCCCCAGCCCAGCGCAGCCCCAGCCCCAGCCCTGCCCCCCAGCCCAGCCCCAGCCCCAGCCCTGCCCAGCCCAGTCCCAGCCCCAGCCACTGCCCAGCCCCAGCCCTGGACCCAGCCCCCAGCCCCAGCCCTGCCCCAGCCCAGCCCCAGCCACCGCCCAGCCGCAGCCCTGGACTTAGCACCAGCACCAGCCCTCTCCCAGTCCCTGCCCCAGCACCAGCCCCAGCCCTCTCCCAGTCCCTGCCCCAGCACCAGCCCCAGCCCCACAACCCGGCCCCCCAACCTCGGCCCCAGCTAAGCCCCACTCACGGCCCCATCCCCGGCCCCAGCCCAGCCCTGCCCCAGCCCTAGACCCAGCCCCAGTCGCTGCCCTGGCCCCAGCCCAGCTCTAGCCCAGCCCCAGCCCCACCCTCAGCCCCAGCCCAGCTCCAGCCACAGCCCAGCCATAGCCCTGGACCCAGCTCCAGCCCAGCCCCATCCCCAGCCCTGCCCCAGCCCTGCCCTCAGCCCAGCCCCAGCCCCACCCTGGACCCGGCCCTGCCCCAGCCCTGCCCCAGCCCTGCCCTAGCCCTGCACCGAACCCAGCCACAGCCCGGCCCCAGCCCTGCCCCAGCCCTGGACCAAGCCCCACCCCTGAGCCGAACCCAGCCCCCAGCCTGGCCCCAGCCCTGCCCTAGCTCCCGCCCTAGCCCTATCCCCAGCCTCAGCCCATGCCCCTGCCCCAGTCCCAGCCCTGCCCCAACCCAGCCCCCAGCCCCCAGCCCTGCCCTCAGCCCAGCCCCAGACACAGCCTGGCCCCAGCCCTGTCCCAGCCCCAGCCCCAGGCCCAGCCCCAGCCCAGCCCCAGCCCTGGACCCAGCCCCAGCCCCACCCCAGCCTCATCCCCAGCCCAGGCCCAGCCCTGCCCCAGCCCCAGCCCCAGCCCCACCCCCGGACCCATCCCCGGTCCCAGCCCAGCCGTAGCCCAGCCCTGGCCCAGCCCAGCCACAGCCACATCCCAGCCCCAGCCCTAGACCCAGACCCAGTCGCAGCCCCGGCCGCAGCCCAGCTCTAGCCCAGCCCAGCCACAGCCCTGGACCCAGCCCCAGCCCAGCCCCATCCCCAGCCTAGCCCCAGCCCTACCCTCAGCCCAGCCCCAGCCCCAGCCCGGCCCCAGTCCTGCCCCAGCCCTGGACACAGCCCCACCCTTGACCCAGCCCCAGCCCAGCCCCAGCCCTGGACACAGCCCCACCCAGGACCCAGCCCCAGCCCAGCCCCAGCCCTGCCCCAGCCTAGCCCCAGCCACCGCCCAGCCCCAGCCCTGCCCCCATTCCAGCCTCAGCACCACCCCAGCCTCATCCCCAGCCCAGGCCCAGCCCTGCCCCAGCCCAGACCAGACCCATCCCCATCCCTGCCCCCAGCCCAGACCCAGCCCCCAGCCCTGCCCCAGCCCAGCCCCAGCCACCGCCCAGCCCCAGCCCTGCCCCCAGTCCAGCCTCAGCACCACCCCAGCCTCATCCCCAGCCCAGGCCCAGCCCTGCCCCAGCCCAGACCAGACCCATCCCCATCCCTGCCCCCAGCCCAGTCCCAGCCCCAGCCCAGCCCCAGCCACCGCCCAGCCCCCAGCCCTGCCCCCAGTCCCAGCCTCAGCACCACCCCAGCCTCATCCCCAGCCCAGGCCCAGCCCTGCCCCAGCCCAGACCAGACCCATCCCCATCCCTGACCCCAGCCCAGACCAGCCCCAGCCCTGCCCCAGCCCAGCCCCAGCCACCGCCCAGCCCCAGCCCTGGGGCCCAGCCCCTGCCCCACCCTCTCCCAGCCCTCAGCCCAGTCCCTGCCCCAGCCCCACCCTCGGCCCCAGCCCCAGCCCCAGCCAAGCCCCACTCACGGCCCCATCCCCGGCCCCAGCCCAGCCCTGCCCCGGCCCAGCCCCAGCCCAGCCCCAGCCCCCAGCCCCAGCCCAGGCCCAGCCCTGTCCTGGCCCAGCCCCAGCCCAGCCCCAGCCCCAGCCCTGCCTGTGGCCGGTTGACGTTGCCCCCTTAAGAAAGGGGATATGGTGGACGGAAGTTGGTAAACAGAAGGAATAGTCTAAACTATTTCATTGGTAGAGTGGGAGGAAGCACCTTCTGAACTGGGAGCGAACTGGACATTTCCACGACTTTTCTGTCAGTCTTGCTTCCGCCTTTCTACGGTGCAGCAGCTCTGCAGCTATCTCTGTGCTGGGCTTTCTGCCAAGGCCTCAGCCTTGAAATCCAGACACCAGGCCTGTATTAACTCCTTTCCAATTAACACAAACTGCTTCTAACATTTTTTTTTCCTCTCTTTTCTTTCTCTTTCTATCCCATTCTGGGGAAACGGGGGGGGAGAGAGGGGAGAGCGGAGGTGGGGAACCCCCTCTGCCTTGAGGGGGGTCACTCTCATTTCTGTGTTACTCTGTTGTATATCTTTGTATATATTGTAGATATTGTAAATTTGTAAATATTCCCCTGCATACCCTACATTGCTTTGTAAATATAGCTCCACTGCTTTGCTAATTCAGCTTGTGAGTTTTTTTTTCTTTCCCTTCAAGTTTCTTTCCCTTTACCATACAAGGGGGAAGGGAGGAGGCTTCCTGGCCTTACCCCTTCCAAACCGCACCACACTGCCACAGCCCAGCCCCAGCCACAGCCCAGCCCCAGCCCTGGATCCAGCCCCAGTCGCAGCCCCGGCCCCAGCCCAGCCCTAGCCCCAGCCCCAGCCCTGGACCAAGCCCCACCCCTGAGCCGAACCCAGCCCCCAGCCTGGCCCCAGCCCTGCCCTAGCTCCAGCCCTAGCCCGGTCCCCAGCCTCGGCCCGTGCCCCTGCCCCAGTCCCAGTCCTGCCCCCATCCCAGCCCCCAGCCCCAGCCCTGCCCTCAGCCCAGCCCCAGACCCAGCCTCGCCCCAGCCCTGTCCCCCAGCCCCAGCCCTGGACCCAGCCCCAGCCCCAGCCCTAGCCCCAGCCCAGGCCCAGTCCTGCCCCCAGCCCCGGCCCCAGCCCCACCTTGGACCCAGCCCCAGCCCCAGCCCAGCCCCAGCCCAGCCCCACCCACAACCCTGGACCCAGCCCCAGCCCCAGCCCTGCCCCAGCCCTGCCCCAGCCTAGCCCCAGCCCCAGCCCCAGCCCTGCCCTGGACCCAGCCCCAGCCCCACCCCAGCCTCATCCCCAGCCCAGGCCCAGGCCTGTGCCAGCCCTACCCCATCCCAGCCCCAGCCCCAGTCCAGCCCCTGCACTGGACCCAGACCCAGCCCCAGCCCTGCCCCCAGCCCAGCCCCAGCCCCACCCTGGGCCCGGCCCCAGCCACCGCCCAGCCCCAGGCCCAGCCCCAGTCTAGCCCCAGCCCTCTCCCCAGCCCCTGCCACAGCCCAGCCCCAGACCCAGCCCTGTGCCAGCCCTACCCCAGCCCAGCCCCGGTCCCAGCCCAGCCCAAGCCCTGGCCCAGCCCCCAGCCCAAACCCCATCCTTGCCACCAGCCCAGCCCTAGCCCTGCCCCAGTCCCAGCCCCAGCCCAGCCCCAGCCCTGGACCCAGCCCCAGCCCCACCCCAGCCTCATCCCCAGGCCCTGGCCCAGACCTGCCCCAGCCCCAGCCCCACCCCCCGGACCCATCCCCAGTCCCAGCCCAGCCGTAGCCCAGCCCTGGCCCAGCCCAGCCCCAGCCACAGCCCAGCCCCAGCCCTAGACCCAGACCCAGTCGCAGCCCCAACCCCAGCCCAGCTCTAGCCCAGCTCCAGCCACAGCCCTGGACCCAGCCCCAGCCCAGCCCCATCCCCAGCCCTGCCCCAGCCCTACCCTCAGCCCAGCCCCAGCCCCAGCCCGGCCCCAGCCCAGCCCCAGCCACCACGCAGACCCAGCCCTGCCCCTAGCCCAGCCGCAGCACCACCCCCAGCCTCATCCCCAGCCCAGGCCCAGCCCTGCCCCAGCCCAGCCCAGACCCATCCCCATCCCTGCCCCCAGCCCAGACCCAGACCAGCCCTAGCCCAGCCCCAGCTCCACCCTCAGCCCCTGCCCAGCTCCAGCCACAGCCCAGCCACAGCCCTCAGCCCAGCCCCAGCCCCAGCCCGCACCCAGTCCTGCCCCGGCCCTGGACACAGCCCCACCCTGGACCCAGCCCCAGCCCCCAGCCCAGCCCCAGCCCTGCCCCAGCCTAGCCCCAGCCCCCAGTCCAGCCCCTTCCCTGGACCCAGTCCCAGCCCCAGACCAGCCTCATCCCCAGCCCAGGCCCAGCCCTGCCCCAGGCCCTGCCCAGCCCAGCCCCAGCCACCGCCAAGACCCACCCCAGCCTCATCCCATCCCAGGCCCAGCCCTGCCCCAGCCCAGCGCAGCCCCAGCCCCATCTCTGCCCCCCAGCCCAGCCCCAGCCCCAGCCCTGCCCAGCCCCTGCCCCAGCCACCGCCCCAGCCCCACCCCAGCCTCATCCCCCAGCCCAGGCCCAGCCCTGACCCAGCCCAGCCCAGCCCCATCCCCATCCCATCCCCCAGCCCAGCCCCAGCCCCAGCCCTGCCCCAGCCATGCCCCAGCCCTCACCCAGTCCCCGCCCCAGCCCCAGCCCAGCCCCACCCCCGGCCCCAGCCCCGGCCCCAGCCAAGCCCCACTCACGGCCCCATCCCCGGCCCCAGCCCAGCCCTGCCCCAGCCCCACCCCTGAGCCGAACCCAGCCCCAGCCTGGCCCCAGCCCTGCCCTAGATCCAGCCCTAGCCCTGTCCCAGCCTCGGCCCGTGCCCCTGCCCCAGTCCCAGTCCTGCCCCATCCCAGCCCCCAGCCCCAGCCCTGCCCTCAGCCCAGCCCCAGACCCAGCCTCGCCCCAACCCTGTCCCCAGCACCAGCCCCAGGCCCAGCCCCAGCCCAAGCCCCAGCCTGGCCCCAGTCCTACCCCAGCCCCGGCCCCAGCCCCACCTTGGACCCAGCCCCAGCCCCAGCCACCGCCCAGCCCCACCCCTGCCCCAGCCCAGCCCCACCCACACCCTGGACCCAGCCCCAGCCCCAGCCCTGCCCCAGCCCTGCCCCAGCCTAGCCCCCCAGCCCGCAGCCCCAGCCCTGCCCTGGACCCAGCCCCAGCCCCACCCCAGCCTCATCCCCAGCCCAGGCCCAGCCCCAGCCCAGCCCCAGCCCCAGTCCAGCCCCTGCCCTGGACCCAGTCCCAGCCACTGCCACTGCCCAGCCCCAGACCCCAGCCCCAGGCCTGACCTTAGCCCTGCCCCAGCCCTGGCTCCTGCCCCAGCCCTGGCTCCAACGCCAGCCCCAGCCCTGCCCATGCCTTGGTTCCAGCCCCAGCCCCAGCCCTGCGCCAACCCAGCCCCAGCCCAAGGCCCAGCCTCAAGCCTAGTCCTGCCCCAGCCCTGGCCCCAATCCAGCCTCGGCCCCAATCCAGGCCCAGCCCCACCCCTACCTCAGCCCTAGCCCCAGCCCTGTCCGCAGCCCCAGCCCCAGCCCCAGCCCCACCCTCGCCACCGCAGCCCAGCCCCAGCCCCAACCTTGGCCCCAGCCCAGCCCCAGTTCCAGCCCTGCCCCAGCCCTGCCCCTGCCCCGGCACCAGCCCCGGCCCCAGACTCGGCCCCAGCCCAGCCCCAGGCCTAGCCCTGTCCCAGTCCCCGCCCCAGACCCAGCCACAGCCCCAGCTCTGCGCCAGCCCTACCCCAGCCCAGCCCCGCTCCCAGCCCAGCCCAAGCCCTGGACCCAGCCCAAGCCCCAACCCAGCCTCATCCCCATCCCTGTCCCCAGCCCAGCCCCAGCCCCAGCCCTGCCCCAGCCCAGCCCCAGCACAGCCCCAGCCCTGCCCCAGCCTAGCCCCAGCCCCAGCCCAGCCCCTGCCCTGGACCCAGCCCCAGCCCGACCCCAGCCTCATCCCCAGCCCAGGCCCAGCCCAGCCCCCAGCCCCAGCCCCACCCCCGGCCCCCAGCCCTGGCCCCAGCCCCAGCCCCACTCACGGCCCCATCCCCGGCCCCAGCCCAGCCCTAGCCCAGCCCTGCCCCAGCCCCAGCCCTGCACCGAACCCAGCCCCAGCCCTGCCTCAGCCCTGCCCCAGCTCTGGCCCCAGCCCTGTCCCCAGCCCCGGCCCCTGCCACAGCCCCAGCCCTAGCCCAGCCCTGCCCTCATCCCCAGCCCCAGCCCCAGCCCCACCCTCGGCCCCAGCCCAGCCCACTGCCCCAGCCCTGCACCCGGCCCATCCCCAGCCCCTGCCCTGCCCTTGCCCTGGACCCAGCCCCAGCCCAGCCCCAGCTCCAGCTCCAGTCGCTGCCCCGGGCCCAGCCCTGCCCTAGCCCAGCCCCAGCCCCACCCTCAGCCCCAGCCCATCTCCAGCCCCCAGTCCCAGCACCAGCCCCTCCCCCAGCCTAACCCCAGCCACAGCCCTGCCCCAGCCCTGGACCCAGCCCCAGCCCCAGCCCCAGCCCATCCCTAGCCCAGCCTTGTCCCAGCCCTAGCCCTAGCCCAGCCCTGCCCTGCCCCAGGCCCAGCCCCAGCCCCGGCCTCAGCCCAGCCCTAACCTAGCCCTGCCCTAGCCCCTGGCCTAGCCTACCTGTGCCCCTCAACCCAGCCCCAGACCCAGCCCAGCCTGGCCCCAGCCCTGTCCCCAGTCCCAGCCCAGCCCAGCCCCAGGCCCAGCCCCAGCCTAGCCCCAGCCCTGCCCCAGCCGCAGCCCCAGGCCTGACCTCAGCCCTGCCCCAGCCCTGGCTCCTGCCCCAGCCCTGGCTCCAGCACCAGCCCCAGCCCTGCCCATGCCTTGGTTCCAGCCCCAGCCCCAGCCCTGCGCCAACCCAGCCCCAGCCCAAGGCCCAGCCTCAAGCCTAGTCCTGCCCCAGCCCTGGCCCCAATCCAGCCCCAGTCCTACCCCTACCACAGCCTTAGCCCCAGCCCTGTCCCGCAGCCCCAGCCCCAGCCCCAGCCCCACCCTCGCCACCAGCCCAGCCCCAGCCCCAACCTTGGCCCAACCCAGCCCCAGTTCAAGCCCTGCCCCAGCCCTACCCCTGCCCCGGCCCCAGCCCCGGCCCCAGACTCGGCCCCAGCCCAGCCCCAGGCCTAGCCCTGTGCCAGCCCTACCCCAGCCCAACCCCGGTCCCAGCTCAGCCCAAGCCCTGCCCCAGCCCCAGCCCAAACCCCATCCTTGCCCCCAGCCCAGCCCTAGCCCTGCCCCATTCCAGCCCTAGCCCACCCCCAGACATGGACCTAGCCCCAGCCCCACCCCAGCCTCATCCCCAGTCCAGGCCCAGCCCTGCCCCAGCCCCAGCCCCACCCCCGGACCCATCCCCGGTCCCAGCCCTGCCTTGGCCCAGCCCTGCCCTCAGCCCCAGCCCCAGCCCCAGCCCCAGCCCCACCCTCGGCCACAGCCCAGCCCCTGCCGCAGCCCTGCCCTGGCCCAGCCCTGCCCCAGCCCAGCCCCAGCCGTGCCCCAGCCCATCCCTAGCCACAGCCCAGCCCCAGCCCTGGACCCAGCCCCAGTCGCAGCCCCGGGCCCAGCCCAGCCCTAGCCCAGCCCCAGCCCCACCCTCAGCCCCACCCCAGCTCCAGCCACAGCCCTGCCTGGCCCCAGCCCTGCCCTAGCTCCAGCCCTAGCCCTGTCCCCAGCCTCGGCCCGTGCCTTTGCCCCAGTCCCAGTCCTGCCCCATCCCAGCCCCCAGCCCCAGCCCCAGCCCCAGGCTCCAGCCCCAGACCTGGCCCCACCCCAGCCCCAGCCTCGGACCCAGTCCTCAGCCCTACCTCAGCCCTGCCCCAGCCCAGCCCCAGTCCCGGCCCCAGCCCTGACCCAGCTCCAGCCCAGCCCCCAGCCCCGGCCACAGCCCCCGGCCCAGGACCAGCCCTGCCCCAGCCCTGCCCCAGCCCCAGCCCAGAACCCAGCCCCGGCCCCAGCCCCAGCCCCGGCCCAAGCCCTACCCCAGCCCTGCTTCGGCCCCAGCCCAGCCCAAGGCCCAGCCCTGCCCCCAGCCCAGCCCCAACCCAGCCCCAGCTCAGCCACAGTCCAGACCCAGCCCTAAGCCCAGCCTAGCCCCAACCCCGTCCCTGGCGCTGCTACAGTCCTACCCCAGTCCTGGACCAGACCCCAGACCCAGACCCAGCCCGGGACCCAGCCCCTGCCCCAGCCCACCCCCAGCACAGCACCAGCACAGCCCCAGCCCTAGACCCAGCCTAGCCCCAGCCCAGCGCTGGCCCCAGCCTCCAGCCCCAGACCTGGCCCCAGCCCAGCCCCAACCCTGCCCCAGCCCCGGCCCCAGATCAGCCCCAGCCCAGCCCTGGACCCAGCCCTGCCCCCAGGCCAGCCCCACCCCTGCCCCCAGCCCCGGCTCCAGCCCCTGCCCCAGCCCTGACTCGAGCTCCGGCTCAAGCCCAGCCCCAGACCTGCCCCAGGCCTCACCCCAGCCCCAACCCAAGCCCCAGCCCTGCCACCAGCCAACCCCAGCCCAGCCCCAGACCCGGTTCCAGCCTTGGCCCTAGCTCCGGCCCAGCCCCAGCCCAGCCCCGGCCCCGGCCACAGCCCCCAGCCCAGCCCCAGCCCTGCCCCAGCCCTGCCCCAGCACTGCCCCAGCCCTAGTCCCCCCGCCCACTCCCAGCACAGCACCAGCACAGCCCCAGCCCTAGACCCAGCCCAGCCCCAGCCCAACCCCAGACCAACCCCAGCCCTGCCCCAGCCTCGGCCCCAAACCCGGCCCTAGCCCAGCCCCCAGCCCAGTCCTAGCCCTGCTCCAGCCCCCAGCCCAGCCCCAGCTCAGCCCCACCCCAGCCCCAGCCCAACCCCAGCCCTGCCCCAGCCCCGGCCCCAGCCCAGCCCCAGCTCAGCCCCAGCCCTGCTCCAGCCCCCACCCCAGCCCCACCCCAGCCCCAGCCCAACCCCAGCCCTGCCCCAGCCCCGGCCCCAGCCCAGCCCAGCTCCAGCTCATCCGCAGCCCAGCCCCGGCCCCAAGCCCTGCCCAAGCCCTGCCCCAGCCCTAGTCCCCAGCCCACACCCAGCCCAGCCCCAGCCACAGCCCCGGCTCCAGCCCTGCCCCAACCCCTTCCCCAGCCCTGCCCCAGCCAAACCCCAGCCACAGCTCAGACCCTGCCCAGCCCTGGTCTGGGCGCCAGCCTCGGCCCCAGCCCTGCCCAAGCCCCAGCCCAGCCCTGCCTGCAGCTCAGTCCCAGTCCTGCCACAGCCCCAACCCAGCCTCCAGCCCACCCTTGCCCCAGCCCCAAACCAGCCCTAGCCCCAGTCCCGGCCCCAGCCGTGCCCCCAGGCCAGACCCAGCTCAGCCCCTGCCCAGCTCCAGCCCAGGCCCCAGCCCCTAGCCCAGCCCTGCACTAGCCCTGCCCCAGCCCCAGACCTCAACCCTGCCCCAACCCTGCCGAAGTCCCAGCCCCAGCCCCCAGCACCGGCCCCAGCCTTGGCCCAGCCCTGCCCCCAGCCCAGCCCCAGCCCCAGCCTAGCCCCGGCCCAAGCCCTAGCCGTTCCCCAGCCCTTCCTCAGCCCCAACCCAGGCCCCACCTCCAGCCCTGCTCCAGCCAAAGCCCCAGCCCTGCCCCAGCCCAGCCCCAGCCACAGCCCAGCCCCCGCCCTGGACCCAGCCCCAGTCGCAGCCCCGGCCTCAGCCCAGCCCTAGACCAGCCCCAGCCACACCCTCAGCCCCAGCCCAGCTCCAGCCACAGCCCAGCCACAGCCCTGGACCCAGCCCCAGCCCAGCCCCATCCCCAGTCCGGCCCCAGTCCTGCCCCAGCCCCGGCCCCAGCCCCACCCTGGACCCAGCCCCAGCCCCAGCCCTGCCCCAGCCCCGGCCCCAGCCCAGCCCCAGCCCTGCCCCATCCCTGCCCTCAGCCCCAGCCCCAGCCCTATCCAGCCCTGGCCACAGCCACAGCCCCAGCCGTGCCCCCTGCCCCGGCCTCAGACCCCATCCCCAGCCCAGCCCCAGACCTGCTCCAGCCCCTGCCCTAGCCCTGCCCCAGCCCTGACCCGAGCTCCGGCTCAAGCCCAGCCCCAGCCCTGCCCCAGCCCCGGCCCCAAACCCGGCCCCATCCCAGCCCCAGCCCAGTACGAGGCCTCAGCCCAGCCCCAACACCAGCCCAGCCCCCAGCCCAGTCCTAGCCGTGCTCCAGCCCCCACCCCACCCCCAGCTCAGCCCCAGCCCAGCCCAGGCCCCAGCCCAAGCCCCAGCCCTGCCCCAGCTCATCACCAGCCCAGCCCCGGCCCCAACCCCTGCCCCAGCCCCAGTTCCAGCCCCGGCCCTAGCTCCGGCCCAGCCCCAGCCCAGCCCCGGCCCCAGCCTGCAGCCCCAGCCCTGGCCCCAGCCCAGCCCCAGCCCCATCCCCAGCCCTGCCCCAGCCACAGCCCTCAGCCCAGCCCCAGCCCGGCCCCAGCCCTTCCCCAGCCCCGGCCCCAGCCCCACCCTGGACCCGGCCCCAGCCCCACCCTGGACCCAGCCACAGCCACAGCCCAGCCCCAGCCCTGCCCCAGCTCTAGCCCCAGCCCCAGTCCAGCCCCTGCCCTGGACCCAGTCCCAGCCCCAGCCCAGCCCCAGCCACTGCCCAGCCCCATTTCTGCCCCAAGCCCAGCCCCAGCCCTGGACCCACCCCAGCCCCAGCCCTCTCCCAGTCCCCACCCCAACCCCAGCCCCAGCCCCAACCCCGGCCCCAGCCCCGGCCCCAGCCAAGCCCCACTCACGGCCCCCTCCCCGGCCCCAGCCCAGCTCCAGCCACAGCCCTGCCCCAGCCCCAGCCCCTGCCCAGGACCCAGCCCCAGCCCAGCCCCAGCCCAGCCCAACCCCAGCTCCAGCCCTGCCCACGCCCACCCCCAGCCCCATCCCAGCCCCAGCCCAACCCCAGCCACAGCACTGCCCCAGCCCTGGACCCAGCCCCAGCCCCACCCTGCCACCAGCCCAGCCCCAGCCCCAACCTTGGCCCCAGCCCAGCCCCAGGCCTAGCCCTGCCCCAGTCTCCGCCCCAGACCCAGCCACAGCCCCAGCCCTGTGCCAGCCCTACCCCAGCCCAGCCCCGGTCCCAGCCCAGCCCAAGCACTGACCCAGCCCCAGCCCAAGCCCCATCCTTGCCCCCAGCCCAGTCCTAGTCGCAGCCCAGCCGCAGCCCAGCCCCAGCCCTGCCCCAGCCTAGGCCCATCCCCAGCCCACCCCATCCCCACCCCAGCCCCTGCCCTGGACCCAGCCCCAGCCCCACTTCCGCCTCATCCCCAGCTTAGGTCCAGCCCTGCCCCAGCCCAGCCCCGGTCCCAGCCCAGCCCAAGCACTGACCCAGCCCCAGCCCAAGCCCCATCCTTGCCCCCAGCCCAGTCCTAGTTGCAGCCCAGGCACATCCCAGCCCCCAGCCCAGTACCAGCCCCAGCCCTGCCCCAGTTCAGCTCTAGCCCCAGCCCTGCCCTCAGCCCCGGCCCCAGCCCCAGCCCCACACTCGGCCCCACCCCAGCCCCTGCCCCAGCCCTGCCTCGGCCCAGCCCCAGCCCCAGCCCACCCCCTACCCTGGACCCAGCCCCAGCCCAGCCCCAGCCCATCCCCAGTCCTGCCCCAGCCCCAGCCCCAGCCCCAGCCCAGCCCTAGCCCAGCCCCAGCCCCACACTCAGCCCCAGCCCAGCTCCAGCCACAGCCCAGCCACAGCCCTGGACCCAGCCCCAGCCCCAGCCCCAGCCCCATCCCAGCCTTGCCCCAGCCCTGCCCTCAGCCCAGCCCCAGCCACAGCCCAGCCCCAGCCCTGCCCCAGCCTAGCCCCAGCCCCAGTCCAGACCCTGTCCTGGACCCAGTCTCAGTCCCAGCCCAGCCCCAGAACAGCCCCAGTCCCACCCTGGACCCAGCCCCAGCCCCAGACCAGCCCCAGCCCTGCCCCAGCCCAGCTCCAGCCCCAGCCCAGCCCCTGCCCTGGACCCAGCCCCAGCCCCACGCCAGCCTCATCCCCAGCCACAGCCCTGCCCCAGACCCTGCCCTGCCCTGGCCCAGCCCCAGCCCCAGCCCAGCACCTGCCCTGGACCCAGCCCCTGCCCTGGACCCAGCCCCAGCCCAGCTCTGGCCCCAGCCCTAGCCCAGCCCCAGCCCCAACCTCAGATCCAGCCCAGCTCCAGCCACAGCCCAGCCACAGCCCTGGACCCAGCCCCAGCCCAGCCCCAGCCCTAGCCCTGCCCTAGCCCAGCCCCAGCCCTGCCCCAGCCCAACCCCAGCCCCAGCCCAGCCCCAGCCCCGGCCCTGCCCTAGCCCAACACCGGCCATAGCCCTGCCCCAGCCCTGGACCCAGCCCCAGCCCAAGCCCCAACCCCGGCCCCAGCCCGGCCCCAGCCGAGCCCTAGCCCAGCCCTGCCCCAGCCCCAGGCCTAGCCCAGCCCTGCCCTCAGTCCAGCCCCTGACCCAGCCTGTCCTGAGCCCTATCCCCAGCCCCAGCCACAGCCCAGCCCCAGGCCTGACCTCAGCCCTGCCCCAGCCCTGGCTCCTACCCCAGCCCTGGCTCCAGCCCCAGCCCCAGCCCTGCCCAAGCCTTGGTTCCAGCCCCAGCCCCAGCCCTGCGCCAACCCAGCCCCAGCCCAAGGCCCAGCCTCAAGCCTAGTCCTGCCCCAGACCTGGCCCCAATCCAGCCGCAGCCCTACCCCTACCTCAGCCCTAGCCCCAGCCCTGTCCGCAGCCCCAGCCCAGCCCCAGCCCTGCCCCAGCCTAGCCCCATCCCCAGCCCAGCCCCTGCCCTAGACTCAGCCCCGGCCCCACTCCAGCCTCATCCCCAGCCCAGGTCCAGCCCAGCCCCAGCCCAAGCCCCAGACCCAGCCCCATCCGTTCCCCCAGCCCAGCCCCAGCCCAGTCCTGGTCACAGCCCAGCCCCAGCCCAGCCCCAGCCCTGTCCCAGCCCTGCCCCAGTCCCTGCCCCAGCCCAGTCCTGGTCACAGCCCAGACCCAGCCCAGCCCCAGCCCTGCCCCAGCCTAGCCCCAGCCCAGCCCCTGCCCTGGACCCAGCCCCAGCCCCACCCCAGCCTCATCCCCAGCCCAGGCCCAGCCCTGCCCCTGCCCCATCCCCAGCCCCAGCCCCATCCCTGCCCCCAGCCCAGCCCCAGCCCCAGCCCAGACCCTGCCCCTCCCCAGCCCAACCCCAGCCCCAGCCCAGCCCCCCGCCCCGGCCCTGCCCCAGCCCAACCCCAGCCCCAGCCCCAACCCCGGCCCCATCCCCGGCCCCAGCCCAGCCCTAGCCCAGCCCTATCCCAGCCCCAGCCCAGGCCCAGCCCTGCCCCAGCCCCAGCCCCACCCTGGGACCCATCCCCGGTCCCAGCCCAGCCGTAGCACAGCCCTGCCCCAGCCCCCGCCCTGCCCAGCCCCAGCCCTGCACGGAGCCCAGCCCCAGCCCGGCCCCAGCACTGCCACAGCTCTGGCCCCAGCCCTGTCCCCAGCCCCGGCCCCTTCCAGAGCCCCTGCTCTAGCCCAGCCCTGCCCTCAGCCCCAGCCCCAGCCCCAGCCCCTCCCTCGGCCCCAGCCCAGCCCCTGCCCCAGGGCTGCCCCGGCCCAGCCCCAGCCCCAGCCCAGCCCCTGCCCTGGCCCCAGCCCCAGCCCAGCCACAGCCCCAGCCCCAGCCCTGCCCCAGCCCAGCCACAGCCACAGCCCAGCCCCTGCCCTGGACCCAGCCCCAGCCCCAGCCCAGCCCCAGCCCTGCCCCAGCCTAGCCCCAGCCCCAGCCCAGCCCCTGCCGTGGACCCAGCCTCAGCCCCACCCCAGCCTCATCCCCAGCCCAGGCCCAGCCCTGCCCCAGCCCATCCCAGCCCCATCCCCATCCATGCCCCCAGCCCAGACCCAACCCCAGTCCTGCCCAGCCCAGTTCCAGCCACCACCCAGCCCCACCCCAGCCTCATCCCCAGCCCAGGCCCAGCCCTGCCCCAGCCCAGCGCAGCCCCAGCCCCATCCCTGCCCCCAGCCCAGCCCCAGCCCCAGCCCTGCCCAGCCCAGATCCAGCCACCGCCCAGCCCCACCCCAGCCTCATCCCCAGCCCAGGCCCAGCCCTGCCCAGCCCAGCCCAGCCCCATCCCCATCCCCATCCCTGCCCCCAGCCCAGCCCCAGCCCCAGCCCTGCCCCAGCCCAGCCCCAGCCACCGCCCAGCCCCAGCCCTGGACCCAGCCCAGCCCTGCCCCAGCCCTGCCCCAGCCCTGACCCTGCCCCGGCCCCAGCCCCGGCCCCAGACTCGGCCCCAGCCCAGCCCCAGGCCTAGCCCTGTGCCAGCCCTACCCCAGCCCAGCCCCGGTCCCAGCCCAGCCCAAGCCCTGGCCCAGCCCCAGCCCAAACCCCATCCTTGCCCCCAGCCCAGCCCTAGCCCTGCCCCAGTCCCAGCCCCAGCCCAGGCCCAGCCCTGCCCCAGCCCCAGCCCCACCCTGGGACCCATCCCCGGTCCCAGCCCAGCCGTAGCACAGCCCTGCCCCAGCCCCCGCCCTGCCCAGCCCCAGCCCTGCACCGAGCCCAGCCCCAGCCCGGCCCCAGCACTGCCACAGCTCTGGCCCCAGCCCTGTCCCCAGCCCCGGCCCATTCCAGAGCCCCTGCTCTAGCCCAGCCCGGCCCTCAGCCCCAGCTCCAGCCCCAGCCCCACCCTCGGCCCCAGCCCAGCCCCTGCCCCAGGGCTGCCCCGGCCCAGCCTTAGCCCCAGCCCAGCCCCTGCCCTGGCCCCAGCCCCAGCCCAGCCACAGCCACAGCCCAGCCCCAGCCCTGGAACCAGCCCCAGCCCCACCCCAGACTCATCCCCAGCCCAGGCCCAGCCCTGCCCCAGCCCAGCCCAGCCCCATCCCCATCCCTGCCCCCAGCCCAGACCCAACCCCAGTCCTGCCCAGCCCAGTCCCAGCCACCGCCCAGCCCCACCCCAGCCTCATCCCCAGCCCAGGCCCAGCCCTGACCCAGCCCAGAGCAGCCCCAGCCCCATCCCTGCCCCCAGCCCAGCCCCAGCCCTAGCCCTGCCCAGCCCAGACCCAGCCACCGCCCAGCCCCACCCCAGCCTCATCCCCAGCCCAGGCCCAGCCCTGCCCTAGCCCAGCCCAGACCCATCCCCATCCCTGCCCCCAGCCCAGCCCCAGCCCCAGCCCTGCCCCAGCCCAGCCCCAGCCACCGCCCAGCCCCAGCCCTGGACCCAGCCCCAGCCCCACCCCAGCCCCACTCACGGCCCCATCCCCGGCCCCAGCCCAGCCCGGCCCCAGCCCCAGCCCTGCACCGAACCCAGCCCCAGCCCATCCCCAGCCCAGCCCCAGCCCTGCCACAGCCCAGCTTCAGCCACAGCCCAGCCCCAGCCCTGGATCCAGCCCCAGTCGCAGCCCCGGCCCCAGCCCAGCCCTAGCCCAGCCCCAGCCCCACCCTCAGCCCCAGCCCAGCTCCAGCCACAGCCCAGCCACAGCCCTGGACCCAGCCCTGCCCAGCCCCAGCCCCAGCACGGGCCTAGCCCAGCCCCAGCCCTGGACCAAGCCCCACCCCTGAGCCGAACCCTACCCCAGCCTTGCCCCACCCCTGCCCTAGCTCCAGCCCTAGCCCTGTCCCCAGCCTCGGCCCGTGCCCCTGCCCCAGTCCCAGCCCTGCCCCATCCCAGCCCCCAGCCCCAGCCCTGCCCTCAGCCCAGCCCCAGACCCAGCCCCCAGCCCTGTCCCCAGCCCCAGGCCCCAGCCCCAGCCCCAGCCCCAGCCCCAACCCTGCCCCTGCCACAGCCCCAGGCCTGACCTCAGCCCTGCCCCAGCCCTGGCTCCTGCCCCAACCCTGGCTCCAACCCCAGCCCCACCGTCGCCACCAGCCCAGCCCCAGCCCCAACCTTGGCCCCAGCCCAACCCCAGTTCAAGCCCTGCCCCAGCCCTGACCCTGCCCCAGCCCCAGGCCCGGCCCCAGACTCGGCCCCAGCCCAGCCCCAGGCCTAGCCCTGTGCCAGTCCTACCCCAGCCCATCCCCGGTCCCAGCCCAGCCCAAGCCCTGGCCCAGCCCCAGCCCAAACCCCATCCTTGCCCCCAGCCCAGCACTAGCCCTGCCCCAGTCCCAGCCCCAGTCCCAGCCCAAGCCCTGGACCCAGCCCCAGCCCCAATCCAGCCTCATCCCCAGCCCAGGCCCAGCCCTGCCCCAGCCCAGCCCAGCCTCATCCCCATCCCTGACCCCAGCCCAGCCCCAGCCCCAGCCCTGCCCCCAGCCCAGCCCCTGCCACCGCCCAAAAGCAGCCCTGGAACCGGCACCAGCCCCAGCCCTCTCCCAGTCCCCACCCCAGTACCAGCCCCAGGCCCACACCCGGCCCCAACCCCGGCCCCAGCTAAGCCCCACTCACGGCCCCATCCCCAGCCCCAGGCCTAGCCCCAGCCCAGCCCCAGCCCTGGACCCAGCCCCAGCCCCACCCCAGCCTCATCCCCAGCCCAGGCCCAGCCCTGCCCCAGCCCAGCCCCGCCCCATCCCCATCCCTGCCCCCAGCCCAGACCCAGCCCCAGCCCTGCCCAGCCCAGTCCCAGCCACCGCCCAGCCCCACCCCTGCCTCATCCCCAGCCCAGGCCCAGCCCTGCCCCAGCCCAGCGCAGCCCCAGCCCCATCCCTGCCCCCAGCCCAGCCCCAGCCCCAGCCCTGCCCAGACCAGTCCCAGCCCAGCCCAGTCCCAGCCCCAGCCACTGCCCAGCCCCAGCCCTGGACCCAGCCCCAGCCCCAGCCCCAGCCCTGCCCCAGCCCAGCACCAGCCACCGCCCAGCCGCAGCCCTGGACTTAGCACCAGCCCCAGCCCTCTCCCAGTCCCTGCCCCAGCACCAGCCCCAGCCCCACACCCGGCCCCAATCTCGGCCCCAGCTAAGCCCCACTCACGGCCCCATCCCCAGCCCCAGCCCAGCCCTGCCCCAGCCCCTAGACCCAGCCCCAGTCGCTGCCCTGGCCCCAGCCCAGCTCTAGCCCAGCCCCAGCCCCACCCTCAGCCCCAGCCCAGCTCCAGCCACAGCCCAGCCATATCCCTGGACCCAGCTCCAGCCCAGCCCCATCCCCAGCCCTGCCCCAGCCCTGCCCTCAGCCCAGCCCCACCCACACCCTGGCCCCAGCCCTGCCCCAGCCCAGCCCTGCCCCGGCCCAGCCCCAGCCCAGTCCCAGCCCCAGCCCCAGCCCAGCCCAGCCCTGTCCTGGCCCAGCCCCAGCCCAGCCCCAGCCCTGCCTGTGGCCGGTTGACGTTGCCCCCTTAAGAAAGGGGATATGGTGGACGGAAGTTGGTAAACAGAAGGAATAGTCTAAACTAATTTCATTGGTAGAGTGGGAGGAAGCACCTTCGGAACTGGGAGCGAACTGGACATTTCCACGACTTTTCTGTCAGTCTTGCTTCCGCCTTTCTACGGTGCAGCAGCTCTGCAGCTATCTCTGTGCTGGGCTTTCTTCCAAGGCCTCGGCCTTGAAATCCAGACACCAGGACTGTATTAACTCCTTTCCAATTAACACAAACTGCTTCTAACATTTTTTTTCCTCTCTTTTCTTTCTCTTTCTATCCCATTCTGGGGAAACTGGGGGGGAGAGAGGGGAGAGCGGAGGTGGGGAACCCCCTCTGCCTTGAGGGGGGTCACTCTCATTTCTGTGTTACTCTGTTGTATATCTTTGTATATATTGTAGATATTGTAAATTTGTAAATATTCCCCTGCAAACCCTACATTGCTTTGTAAATATAGCTCCACTGCTTTGCTAATTCAGCTTGTGAGTTTTTTTTTTCTTTCCCTTCAAGTTTCTTTCCCTTTACCTTACAAGGGGGAAGGCAGGAGGCTTCTTGGCCTTACCCCTTCCAAACCCCACCACATTTTTTTTATTGGCGCCCAACGTGCGGCAGATAATTAGTTTAATTTATTACTTGATTGATTTAGTGTTTTCTAGCTGAATTAGCAAACATGAAGGTATTGTGGTTTGTGGAGCGATTGTTCTTTTCAATTTTTGGGGCTCTGGTTTACAGATATTGTTTGGGTTTGATTTTGGATTACCTGGGTAAATATTTGGTGCGGACAATTTATATGCGGGTTATGTATAGAGTTAAACTATGGTATAGAAAATGTATTAATTTCTTATGGCCAGTGAGATACAGGAATGTTACCTCCACCACTCTCCCAATTGAGATAAAGGGTTTTAAGATTCCGCCTGAGGAGACAGTAACTTTAGGTGATGCCTGGGATCCAAAGGTGATTTATGTGATGTGTATAATTCTGCTGCTGGTGATAACTAATGTGTTTTCTCTGTATTCCTTGTGGCGAGAGAAAAAGGTGTCCAGGGCGTGTTTTGTTATTAAAACTAGATCAAGAAGAAAACGCCGTGGCTCTCGATCAGTCCCAGAGTCATCTAGTGATGAGGACTGTGGAGAACCTGTGTCAGTCAAAAAGAAGGCTAAAAAATTAATTGGTAAGGCAGCTCTAAATGACTTTGCTGATTCTGGCAAGCAGCCAAGGGCATCGGCTGGTATCAACATGGCGCCTACTCCTTCTCCCACTCCTTCTCCTTCTTCTTCTCCGTCAGCCATTTACGGAGCAATGTCACTTCCACCCAATCCCTCGGTGGGACCGGAAGTCACTGCCCCAGCAGCTGATTTATCTCAGGACCTATCAGCTTCTATTAAGGTGGCTGTAAATTCAAACACAGCTCCAGTTAAGGTGGCTCCTTTAAAGACTAGAGCTGGAAAGGCCCAAGATGGAGAAGAAGAGGAGTTGGAGACTGATCCTGGTGAGGGGCCCTCTACTCTAAAAGATCCTGCTCAGGAGGAAGAGAAGGTTTGTTTTAAAGATCTAGCTAACCTAGTGAGATCAAAGCAGGATAGAGATGAAGTTAGGAAAGCAGCTGGCAAAGGTGGTTCTCAGCTTAAAGAGATCCTTAGGAGAATGACAGCAGGATTTTATGGGCAAAGAATTCAGGGAGATGAAGATGAAGATGATATTTTGGAGTGTTCTTCTCCACGGGAGGAATTGAGAAATGTCCGTAAAGATTTCACCAGGGCAGATAAGGAGCCAGTTCTAGCTTGGCTTAGTAGGTGTTATGATACAGGTGCTTCAGCTCTAACAGTTGGAGACAAGTCAGCAGCTCAGTTAGGAACTCTCTCAAGGGACAATGGAATAGATAGACATCTAGGCGAAGCTCTCGGTAAGGTTAATCTGTGGATACGCCTTTTAATGGCGGTTGCCCTGAGATACCCTTCCCGAGATGATCTTCCCTGGAATCCTAAACCCTGGACTACCATAGATGAGGGAATTAAGCGCTTGAGAGAATTTGCTGTTAGAGAGCTACTCTATGGTGAACATGAAACTCTGAATCCTGATGACATTCCTGTGGGTATTGGTCTTGCTAAAAAGATCATCAAACTTGCTCCTTCTAATTATGCAAACATTCTGGCAAGCAGAATTGTGTCAAGAAGTTATGGTGGAGCTTCTCCTACGGTTGGCCAATTCAGTGATCAAATGAGAAAATTGGAGGATAGCATGACACGTGGTTCTTTGGTTTCAGCCATTGAAACTCTGTCTGGAAAAATTGAGAATTGTATGAAGGATCTGAAAGATTCCATATACCAATTGGCACAAAGGGATAATTTCAATTCTTCCTCCAGGTGGGTACAAGTCTCATCTGTGAGGAATACACGTCCTCCAAGGAGGTCATTCCAAAACAGGACATTCCAAAACAGGTCATTCCAAAACAGACCACCAAGGCAATCACGTAGAACTATTTGGATAACTCTGCGTGATCAGTTTGGTGAGAACATGAACCGCTGGGATGGCCAACCAACTTCTAATCTTTTCAGGAGACTGAGGGAATTGCAAAGTGGCAGAACCCGAGGTAGCAATACCAGAAGGGTAGCTGTTACTTCCACAGTTCCCCAGAACGACTCTTATGGTTCCAACAGTGGCTCCAGTTATAACACGCAAAGTTATAACCCTGCACAATATGTGCAATGCACATGTGCGCATGTTCCCCATAACTAGGGGTGCCCTGCCTCCCGCCAGGGGGAGGAGAGGGATAACAGAGATAACAGAATCTATTGGGATGTGTACATCCAGTGGCCTGGCACTTCACAATTTCGGAAGTACAGGGCCTTGGTTGACACAGGAGCTCAGTGCACCATAATACCATCAAATTATCAGGGATCAGAGTCTATAACTATTCTGGGAGTCACTGGTGGATCTCAAGAGTTAAGTAAGGTAGAGGTTAATATAAGTTTAACTGGTAAACAATGGAGGAAGCATACAGTTGTGACCGGACCTGATGCACCTTGTATTTTGGGAATTGATTTTCTGAGAGAAGGGCGTTTCAAAGACCCTAGAGGTTACAAATGGGCTTTTGGAGTAGCTTCAATAGAAACTGATGGACAAAAATTGAAGCTGTCTGCCAGACCTGAACTTTCTGATGAATCTGCAGTTGTGGGACAACATAAGATACAGGACATTAAATTGCCGGTTGCTTCTCAGACTGTGCATCACAGACAATACAGAACCAACCGTGACTCTTTGTTGCCCATTCAGAATCTGATTCGTCAGTTGGAGAGTCAGAAAGTCGTCAGCAAAACTCATTCACCTTTCAACAGTCCAGTGTGGCCTGTGCGGAAGCAGAATGGAGACTGGCGTCTGACGGTAGACTACCGAGCCCTAAATGAAGTAACACCACCTATGAGTGCAGCAGTACCAGACATGATGGAGCTTCAGTATGAGCTGGAATCCAAAGAGGCCAAATGGTATGCTACCATAGACATTGCTAATGCATTTTTCTCTATTCCCATAGCAGAGGAATGCAGGCCTCAGTTTGCTTTCACCTGGAGAGGAATCCAGTACACTTTCAACAGGCTGCCAATGGGCTGGATCCACAGCTCAAGCGTCTGTCATGCAGTGATCCACGATGCTCTGGAGAAAGGCGGTGCTCCAGAACACATCCAGTTCATCGATGATATCATCGTCTGGGGTAAAACTGCTGAGGAAGTCTTGGAGAAAGGTAACAAAATCATTGACATTCTTCTGAATGCAGGTTTTGCCATCAAACGAGACAAGGTGAAAGGACCTACCACAGAGATTCAGTTTCTGGGAGTGCGCTGGCAGGATGGACGCCGACACATTCCAGTGGATGTGGTAAATAGAGTCTCTACCATGGCAAGTCCCACAAACAAACAAGAGACCCTACGTTTCTTAGGGATAGTGGGATTTTGGAGACTGCACATTCCTGGATACAGTCAGATTGTGAAACCTCTGTATGATGTGACTCGAAAGAGAAACCATTTCCACTGGGGACCTGAACAACAAGCAGCCTTTGACCAGATAAAGCAAGAGGTAATTCAAGCAATGGGTCTGGGACCTGTCCGAGATGGTCCAGACATTAAGAACATTTTGTACACGGCTGCAAGTGACAATGGTCCAACCTGGTGCTTGTGGCAAAAAGCTCCAGGTGAGACACGTGGACGACCTCTTGGTTTCTGGAGTCGAGGTTACAGAGGTTCAGAGGCTAACTATACTCCAACAGAGAAAGAAATCTTAGCTGCCTATGAAGGAGTAAAAGCATCTTCTGAAGTGATTGGAACTGAATCACAACTTCTCCTAGCTCCCAGATTACCAGTTTTGAATTGGATGTTCAAAGGCAAAGGTTCCACACCACATCATGCCACAGACTCAACATGGTCGAAGTGGATGGCTCTGATAACACAGAGAGCTCGAATGGGAAATCTTGAAAGACCTGGTCTAGTGGAGGTGATCTCAAGTTGGCCTGAAGGTACCAACTGTGCTAAACCTCCAGAGGAGAAAGTAACTCGTGCTGAGGAAGCTCCTCCTTACAATGACCTCTCTGATGATGAAAAGAAATATGCTTTGTTCACAGACGGTTCCTGTCGTCTTGTTGGGAACAAGCGAAAGTGGAAGTCTGCAGTGTGGAGTCCAACACGCCGAGTTGCAGAGGCGAAAGATGGAGAAGGAGAATCCAGTCAGTTCGCAGAGGTAAAAGCTGTCCAGCTAGCTCTCGACGTAGCTGAACGTGAGAGATGGCCAAAGCTTTATCTCTACACCGACTCATGGATGGTAGCCAATGCTCTATGGGGTTGGCTAAAGAACTGGAAGAAGAGTGGTTGGCAGAGAAAAGGAAAACCCATTTGGGCAGCCAACCTGTGGCAGGACATTGCTGACCGAATCGAGAGAATTCCAGTGAAAGTGAGACACATCGATGCTCACATTCCTAAGAGCAAAGCTACTGAGGAACAGCAACACAACCATCAGGCAGATCTAGCTGCAAGAGTTTCTCAAGTAGACATGGACTCTAATCTTGATCTCGACTGGAAACACCGAGGTGAGATGTTCTTAGCTCGGTGGGCTCATGATTCGTCAGGACATCAAGGCAGAGATGCAACATACCAATGGGCTCGTGACAGATCCATAGACATTTCCATGGATGCTATCACACAAGTCATCCATGACTGTGACATTTGTGCTGCTATTAAGCAGGCAAAACGACTTAAGCCCTTGTGGTATGGTGACAGATGGTCCAAGTACAAGTATGGTGAAGCTTGGCAGATTGACTACATCACTCTACCACGTTCTCGTTCTGGTAAGCAATACGTGCTTACTATGGTAGAGGCAAACACTGGATGGTTGGAAACTTATCCAGTTCCACATGCAACTGCACGCAACACCATTCTCGGTCTGGAGAGACAAATCCTGTGGAGACACGGAACTCCAGAGAGGATTGAGTCAGACAACGGAACTCATTTCAAGAACAACCTTGTAAAGAACTGGGCAAAAGAGCACGGTATTGAGTGGATATTCCATATTCCCTACTATGCACCAGCTTCAGGGAAGATTGAACGCTACAACAGTTTGTTGAAGACCACTCTCAAAGCCATGGGGGGTGGATCTTTGAAAAACTGGGAAAAACATTTAGCACAAGCAACCTGGCTGGTAAATAGTAGAGGTTCAGTGAACCGAGCTGGACCTGCACATTCAGATTTGCTACGGAAAGTAGAAGGTGATAGAGTTCCTGTTGTTAGAGAAAAGAATCTGTTAGGTAAAACTGTTTGGATATTTTCACCCTCAGGAGAGGCTAAACCTGTCCGAGGGGTGGTTTCAGCTGAAGGTCCGGGTCACACTTATTGGGTAATGCAAGAGAATGGTGAAATTCAGTGTATTCCACAAAGAAATTTAACTTTAGCTGAAAGAGGTTAATTTCGAACTGCTGTACAGCTACATCGCGTCCAGAGGAAGAATCAACGAGGAATCTACGGTGCACGAACCCTGAGATCCCTGAGAGCCCTGAGTCAACTAAGAGACCCTGAGAATCCCTGTTTCCCTTTTCTTCGCTTCATCAGTGAAGAAATGAACTGTTTTCCATTTTTCTCATTTTCTGATTTTCTTGGACTTTTGAATCATCTACATCTGAGCATAGCCGGAATGGACTATGAACTTTACTCACGAACTGTAAATATCGTTTTGGATTGGATGGACAATATGAACAGCCAATGAAATTGTTTAGAAGGGGTGGACTGTGGCCGGTTGACGTTGCCCCCTTAAGAAAGGGAATATGGTGGACGGAAGTTGGTAAACGGAAGAAATAGTCTAAACTAATTTCATTGGACGAGTGGGAGGAAGCACTTTTCTGAGCTGGGACTATACTGAGTTTCTCCAGCACCTTATAGTCAGTCTTGCTTCCGCCTTTCTACGGTGCGGCTGCTCTCTGTCCCTGTGCTGGGCTTTCTGCCAAGGCTCCGGCCTTGAGAGAAAAACTGATAAGGCCTGTATTAACTCCTTTCCAATTAACACAAAACTGCTTTTAACTTCTTTCTTTCGCTCTCTCTCTCTTCTAACCTAATCTGGGGAAGGGGGGGGAGAGAGGGGGAAAGAGGAGGTGGGGAACCCCCCTCTCTGCCGAGAGGGGTTCACTCTCATTTCTGTGTTACTCTGTTGTATATCTTTGTATATATTGTAGATATTGTAAATTTGTAAATATCTCCCTGCAAACCCTACATCGCTTTGTAAATATAGCTCCACTGCTTTGCTAATTCAGCTTGCGAGTTTTTTTTCTTTTCCCTTCAATTTTTTTTTTTCCCTTTTACTTTACAAGGGGGAAGGGAGGAGGCTTCTTGGCCTTACCCCTTCCAAACCCACCACACCCAGCCACAGCCTAGTCCCAGCCCTGCCCTCAGCCCAGGCCCAGCCCACCCCCCAGCCCAGCCCCTGCCCTGGACCCAGCCCCAGCCCAGCCCCAGCCCCACCCCTGCCCCAGCCCAGCCCCAGCCCAGCCCCTGCCCTGGACCCAGCCCCAGCCCAGCCCCAGCCCCACCCCTGCCCCAGCCCAGCCCCGGCCCCTGCCCAGCCCCTCTCCCATCCCTGCCCCCAGCCCAGCCCCACCCTCGGCCCCAGCCCAGCCCCAGCCCAGCTCCAGCCACAGCCCTGCCCCAGCCCCAGCCCTAGCCCAGCCCTGCCCTCAGCCCAGCCCCAGCCACAGCCCAGCCCTGCCCTCAGCCCAGGCCCAGCCCTAGCACAGCCCTGCCCTCAGCCCCAGCCCCAACCCCAGCCCTGCCCCAGTCCCTGCCCCAGCCCAGTCCTGGTCCCAGCCCAGCCTCTGCCCTAACCCAGCCCCAGCCCCAGCCCTGCCCTTGACTTGGTTCCAGACCCGACCCCAGCCCTGCCCCCAGCCGAGCCAGGGCCCCAGCGCTCAGGCCTGCCCCCAACCTGGCCCCAGCCCAAGGCCCAGCCTCCAGCCTAGTTCTGCCCCATCCCCGTCCCCAGCCCAGCCCCAGCCCCAGCCCCACCCTCAGCCCCAGCCCCAGCCCTGGACCCAGCCTCAGCCCTGCCCCAGCCCTGGACTAAGCCCCACCCGCAGCCCCAGCCCCAGCCCAGCCCTAGCCCAGCCCTGCCCCAGCCCCAGCCACAGCCCCGCCCCAGCCCCACCCCCGGCCCCAGCCCAGCCCCTGCCCAGCCACACTCCCATCCCTACCCCCAGCCCTGCCCCGGCCCCAGCTCCAGCCCTGCCCTCAGCCCAGCCCCAGCCCAAGGCCCAGCCTCCAGCCTAGTCCTGCTTCAGCGCTGGCCCCAACCCAGCCCCAGCCCCGGCCCCAACCTCAGTCCCAGCCCTGCTCACAGGCCCGGCCCCAGCCCCAGCCCAGCCCTGTTCCAGCCCCCGCCCTGCCCCAGCCCCAGCCCTGCACCGAACCCAGCCCCAGCCCTACTCCGGCCCTGCCCAAGCCTCGGGCCCAGCCCTGTCCCAGGCCGAGCCCAGAACCCAGCCCAGCCTCAGCCCCGGCCCCAGCCCAGCCCCTGCCCTGGACCCAGCCCCAGCCCCAGCCCCAGCCCAGCCCCTGCCCTGGACCCAGCCCCAGCCCAGCCCCAGCCCCAGCCCAGCCTCAGCCCCGGCTCCAGTCCCCGCCCCAGCCCAGCCCAGAACCCAGCCCAGCACCAGCCCTGGCCCCAGCCCTGGCCCCAGCCCCAGTCCCAGCCCCAGCCCCAGCCCCAGCCCCAGCCCCAGCCCAGCCCCAGCCCAGCCCCAGCCCCAGCCCTACCGCAGCCCAGTCCCGGTCCCAGCCCAGTCCCAGCCCTGCCCCAGCCCTGTCCCCAGCCCCAGCCCAGCCCTAGCCCAGCCCTGTTCCAGCCCCCGCCCTGCCCCAGCCCCAGCCCCAGCCCCGGCCCCAGCCCAGCCCTGCCCCAGACCCAGCCCTGCACCGAACCCAGCCCCAGCCCCAGCCCAGCCCCAGCCCAGCCCCTGCCCTGGACCCAGCCCCAGCCCAGCCCCAGCCCCACCCCTGCCCCAGCCCAGCCCCAGCCCCAGCCCCAGCCCTGTCCCAGCCCCAGCCCCAGCCCCGACCCCAGCCCTGCCCCAGCCCCAGACCTATCCCAGACCTGCTCTCAGCCCAGGCCCAGCCCAGCCCCCCAGCCCAGCCCTGGACCCACGGCCCCAGCCCGGCCCCAGTCCAGCCCCAGCCCCAGCCCCAGACCAGCCCCAGCCCAGCCCCAGCCCCAGCCCTACCGCAGCCCAGTCCCGGTCCCAGCCCAGTACCAGTCCTGTCCCAGCCCTGTCCCCAGCCCCAGCCCAGCCCTAGCCCAGCCCTGTTCCAGCCCCCGCCCTGCCCCAGCCCCAGCCCCAGCCCAGCCCTAGCCCAGCCCTGCCCCAGACCCAGCCCTGCACCGAACCCAGCCCCAGCCCCAGCCCAGCCCCAGCCCAGCCCCTGCCCTGGACCCAGCCCCAGCCCAGCCCCAGCCCCACCCCTGACCCAGCCCAGCCCCAGCCCCAGCCCCAGCCCTGTCCCAGCCCCAGCCCCAGCCCCGACCCCAGCCCTGCCCCAGCCCCAGACCTATCCCAGACCTGCTCTCAGCCCAGGCCCAGCCCAGCCGCCAGCCCAGCCCTGGACCCACGGCCCCAGCCCGGCCCCAGTCCAGCCCCAGTCCCAGCCCCAGCCCCACCCCCGGCCCCAGCCCCTGCCTCAGCCAAGCCACAGCCCCAGTCCAGCCCCTGCCCTGGACCCAGTCCCAGCCCCAGCCCAGCCCCAGCCCAGCCCCAGCCACCGCCCAGCCCCAGCCCTGGCCCAGCCCTGCCGCAGCCTAGCCCCACCCTGGACCCAGCCCCAGCCCCAGCCCTGCCCCAGCCCAGCCCCAGCCTAGCTCCAGCCCCAGCCCAGCCCCTGCCCTGGACCCAGCCCCAGCCCCACCCCAGCCTCATCCCCAGCCCAGGCCCAGCCCTGCCCCAGCCCAAGCCCCAGCCCCAGCCCCAGGCCTGACCTCAGCCCTGCCCCAGCCCTGGCTCCAGCCTCTGCCCCAGCCCTGCCCAAGCCTTGGTTCCAGCCCCAGCCCCAGCCCTGCGCCCAAACCAGCCCCAGCACAAGGCCCAGCCTCAAGCCTAGTCCTGCCCCAGCCCTGTCCCAGTCCCCCGCCCCAGCCCCAGCCCTGGCCCCAGCCAAGCTCCACTCACGGCTCCATCCCCGGCCCCAGCCCAACCCCAGCCACAGCCCAGCCACAGCCCTGGACCCAGCCCCAGCCGCAGCCCAGCCCCAGCCCTGCCCCAGCCCAACCCCAGCCCAGCCCTAGCCCAGCCCTGCCCCAGCCCTTGCCCAGCCCTGCCCTCAGCCCAGCCCTAGGCCCGGACCCAGCCCCGGCCTCAGCCCAGCCCTAACCTAGCCCTGCCCCAGCCCCAGGCGTAGCCCAGCCGTGCCCTCAGCCCAGCCCCAGCCCTGGACCAAGCCCCAGCCCTGAGCCAAACCCAGCCCCAGCCTGGCCCCAGCCCTGCCCTAGCTCCAGCCCTAGCCCTGTCCCCAGCCTCGGCCCGTGCGCCTGCCCCAGTCCCAGTCCTGCCCAATCCCAGCCCCCAGCCCCAGCCCTAGCCCAGCCCTGCCCTCAGCCCCAGCCCCAGCCCCAGCCCAGCCCCAGCCCCAGCCCCAGCCCTGCCCAGAACAGTCCCAGCCTCCGCCCAGCCCCAGCCCTGGCCCCCGCCACAGCCACAGCCCAGCCCCAGCCCCAGCCCAGCCCCAGCCCTGTGCCAGCCCAGCCCCTGCCCTGGACACAGCCCCAGCCCTAACCCAGCCCTGACCTCAGCCCCAGCCCCAGGCCCAGCCCCAGCCCTGCCCTGGCCCAACCCCAGCCCCAGCCCAGCCCCAGCCCCTGGACACAGCCCCAGCCCTAACCCAGCCCTGCCCTCAGTCCCAGCCCCCAGCCCCCAGCCCTGCCCCGGCCCAGCCTCAGCCCCGGCACCAGTCCCCGCCCCAGCCCAGCCCAGAACCCAGTCCAGCACCAGCCCTGGCCCCAGCCCTGGCCCCAGCCCCAGTCCCAGCCCCAGCACCAGACCAGCCCCAGCCCAGCCCCTGCCCAGCCCCACTCCCATCCCTACCCCCAGCCCTGCCCCAGCCCCAGCCCCAGCCCCAACCCTGGCCCCAGCTTGTCCCACCCCCAGTCATACCCCAGCCCCGGCCCCAGCCCCAGCCCTGCCCCCAGCCCAGCCCCAGCCCAAGGGCCCAGCCTCCAGCCTAGTCCTGCTTCAGCGCTGGCCCCAACCCAGCCCCAGCCCCGGCCCCAACCACAGTCCCAGCCCTGCTCACAGTCCCGGCCCCAGCTCCAGCTCCAGCCCTACCCCACCCCTGCCCCAGCCCTGGACCCAGCCCCAGCCCCAGCCCCAGCCCAGCCCCTGCCCTGGACCCAGCCCCAGCCCAGCCCCAGCCCCAGCCCAGCCTCAGCCCCAGCTCCAGTCCCCGCCCCAGCCCAGGCCAGAACCCAGCCCAGCACCAGCCCTGGCCCCATCCCTGGCCCCAGCCCCAGTCCCAGCCCCAGCCCAGCCCCCAGCCCACAGCCACCCCCAGACCAGCCAAAGCCCAGCACCTGCCCCAGCCCTACCGCAGCCCAGTGCCGGTCACAGCCCAGTCCCAGCCCCTGCCCCAGCCCTGTCCCCGGCCCCAGCCCAGCCCTAGCCCAGCCCTGTTCCAGCCCCCGCCCTGCCCCAGCCCCAGCCCTGCACCAAACCCAGCCCCAGCCCTACTCCAGCCCTGCCCAAGCCTCGGGCCCAGCCCTTCCCCAGGCCCAGCCGAGACCCCAGCCCAGCCCCACCCTCGGCCCCAGCCCAGCCCCAGGCCCAGCCCTGCCCCAGCCCAGCCCTAGCACCAGCCCCAGCCCAGCCGCTGCCCTGACCCCAGCCCCCACCCCCAGCCCAGCCCCAGCCCACACCCTGGACCCAGCACCAGCCCCCAGCCCAGCCCCTGCCCAGGACCCAGCCCCAGCCCCAGCCCAGACCGAGACCCAGCCCAGCCCCAGCCCTACCCCCAGCCCAGCCCCATCCCCACCCTGGACCCAGCCCCAGCCCCAGCACTTTCCCAGCCCTGCCCTCAGCCCAGCGCCCAGCCCCCAGCCCCAGCCCAGCCCTAGCCCAGCCCTGCCCCAGCCCCAGCCCTGCACCGAACCCAGCCCCAGCCCCAGCCCAGCCCCAGCCCAGCCCCTGCCCTGGACCCAGCCCCAGCCCCAGCCCCGGACCCAGCCCCAGTTGCAGCAGCGGCCCCGGCCCAGACCCTAGCCCAGCCTCAGCCCGGCTTCAGTCCCCGCCCCAGCCCAGCCCAGCCCTGCTCCTAGCCCCCGGCCCCAGCCCTACCCCAGCCCTGCCCCAGCCCAAGGCCCAGCCTCTAGCCTAGTCCTGCTTCAGCGCCGGCCCCAACACAGCCCCAGCCCCGGCCCCAACCCAGCCCCAGCCCCGGCCCCAACCTCAGTCCCAGCCCTGCCCCAGCCTCGGGCCCAGCCCTGTCCCAGGCCCAGCCCAGAACCCAGCCCAGCCTCAGCCCCGGCCCCAGCCCTGCCCCCGCCCAAGACCTAGACCAGCCCTGCCCTCAACCCAGCCCCAGCCCCAGCCCAGCCCTGCCCTCAGTCACACCCCAGCCCCAGCCCCACCCCAGCCCAGCCCAGCCACAGCCCAGCCCCTGCCGTGGACCCAGCCCCAGGCGCAGCCCCAGCCCCAGCCCAGACCCTAGCCCAGCCTCAGCCCTGGCTCCAGTCCCCGCCCCAGCCCAGCCCTGCTCCCAGCCCCGGCCCCAGCACCAGCCCCAGCCCCAGCCCCATCCTCGGCCCCAGCCCAGCCCCAGCCCCAGCCCAGCCCCAGCCACAGCCCAGCCCCAGCTCCAGCCCAGCCCTGCCCTCAGCCCAGGCCCAGCCCTAGCCCAGCCCTGCCCTCAGCCCCAGCCCCAGCCCCAGCCCTGCCCCAGCCCCAGGCCCGGCACCAGCCCTGCCCCTGTCCTGGACCCAGCCCCAGTCGCAGCCCCGTCACCAGCCCAGACCCTAGCCCAGCCTCAGCCCTGGCTCCAGTCCCCCGCCCCAGCCCAGCCCTGCTCCCAGCCCCGGCCCCCAGCACCAGCCCCAGCCCCAGCCCCCACCCTCGGCCCCAGGCCAGCCCCAGCCAAAGCCCAGCCCCAGCCACAGCCCTGCCCCAGCCCCAGCCCTAGCCCAGCCCTGCCCTCAGCCCAGCCCCAGACACAGCCCCAGCCCCGCCCTCAGCCCAGGGCCCAGCCCTAGCCCAGCCCCTGCCCTCAGCCCCAGCCCCAGCCCCAGCCCAGTCCTGGTCCCAGCCCAGCCTCTGCCCTAACCCAGCCCCAGCCCCAGCCCTGCCCTTGACTTGGTTCCAGCCCCGACCCCAGCCCTGCCCCCAGCCGAGCCCCGGCCCCAGCGCTCAGGCCTGCCCCCCAACCTGGCCCCAGCCCAAGGCCCAGCCTCCAGCCTAGCTCTGCCCCCATCCCCGTCCCCAGCCCCAGCCCTGCCCCAGCCCAGCCCCACGCTCAGCCCCCAGCGCAGCCCCAGCCCCAGCCCTGGACCCAGCCTCAGCCCTGTCCCAGCCCTGGACTAAGCCCCACCCCCGCAGCCCCAGCCCCAGCCCAGCCCTAGCCCAGCCCTGCCCCAGCCCCAGCCACAGCCCCAGCCCCAGCCCCACCCCCGGCCCCAGCCCTGCCCCTGCCCAGCCCCACTCCCATCCCTACCCCCAGCCCTGCCCCAGCCCCAGCCCCAGCCCCAACCCTGGCCCCAGCTTGTCCCACCCCCATTCCTACCCCTGCCCCGGCCCCAGCCCCAGCCCCTGCCCCCAGCCCAGCCCCTGCCCAAGGCCCAGCCTCCAGCCTAGTCCTGCTTCAGCGCTGGCCCCAACCCAGCCCCAGCCCCGGCCCCAACCTCAGTCCCAGCCCTGCTCACAGACCCCGGCCCCAGCTCCAGCTCCAGCCCTACCCCAGCCCTGCCCCAGCCTCGGGCCCAGCCCTGTCGCAGGCCCCAGCCCAGAACCCAGCCCAGCCTCAGCCCCGGCCCCAGCCCAGCCCCTGCCCTGGACCCAGCCCCAGCCCCAGCCCCAGCCCAGCCTCAGCCCCCTGCCCTGGACCCAGCCCCAGCCCCAGCCCCAGCCCAGCCCTGCCCTGGACCCAGCCCCAGCCCAGCCCCAGCCCCAGCCCCAGCCTCAGCCCCCCCGCCCCAGCCCAGCCCAGAACCCAGCCCAGCACCAGCCCTGGCCCTAGCCCTGGCCCCAGCACCAGTCCCCAGCCCCAGCCCCAGCCCAGCCCCAGCCCAGCACCTGCCCCCAGCCCTACCGCAGCCCAGTCCCAGTCCCAGCCCAGTCCCCAGCCCTGCCCCAGCCCTGTCCCCGGCCCCAGCCCAGCCCTAGCCCAGCCCTGTTCCCTGCCCCCGCCCTGCCCCATCCCCCAGCCCTGCACCGAACCCAGCCCCTGCCCTACTCCAGCCCTGCCCAAGCCTCGGGCCCAGCCCTTCCCCAGGCCCAGCCGAGACCCCAGCCCAGCCCCACCCTCGGCCCCAGCCCAGCCCCCAGCCCCAGCCCTGCCCCAGCCCCAGCCCCTACCCTGGACACAGCCCCAGCCCTAACCCAGCCCTGACCTCAGCCCCAGCCCCAGCCCCAGCCCCAGCCCTGCCCCGGCCCAGCCCCAGCCCCAGCCCTGCCCCAGCCCAGCCCCTGCCCTGGACACAGCCCCAGCCCTAAACCAGCCCTGACCTCAGCCCCAGCCTCAGCCTTGGCCCCAGCCCTGCCCTGCCCTCAGCCACAGCCCAGCCCCAGCCCCGCCCCGGCCCAGCCCAGCCACAGCCCAGCTCCTGCCCTGGACTCAGCCCCAGTCGCAGCCCCGGTCCCAGCCTAGACCCTAGCCCAGCCTCAGCCTCGGCTCCAGTCCCCACCCCAGCCCTGCCCAGAACCCAGCCCAGCACCAGCCCTGTCCCCAGCCCCGGCCCCTGCCCCAGCCCCAGGCCTAGCCCAGCAATGCCCTCAGCCCCAGCCCCAGCCCCAGCCCAGCCCCAGCCCCAGCCCTGCCCCAGAACAGCCCCCAGCCACAGCCCAGCCCCAGCCCCCAGCCCCAGCCCCAGCCCCAGCCCTGTGCCAGCCCAGCCCCAGCCCAGCCCCTGCCCTGGACACAGCCCCAGCCCTAACCCAGCCCTGACCTCAGCCCCAGCCCCAGCCCCAGCCCCAGCCCTGCCCCGGCCCAGCCCCAGCCCCAGCCCAGCTCCAGCCCCAGCCCAGCCCCTGCCCTGGACACAGCCCCAGCCCTAACCCAGCCCTGCCCTCAGTCCCCAGCCCCAGCCCCAGCCCCAGCCCTGCCCCGGCCCAGCCTCAGCCCCGGCACCAGTCCCCGCCCCAGCCCAGCCCAGAACCCAGTCCAGCACCAGCCCTGGCCCCAGCCCTGGCCCCAGCCCCAGTCCCAGCCCCAGCACCAGACCAGCCCCAGACCAGCCCCTGCCCAGCCCCACTCCCATCCCTACCCCCAGCCCAGCCCCAGCCCCAGTCCCAGCCCCAACCCCATCCCAGCCTCAGCCCCAGCCCTGACCCAGCCCAGCCCCAGCCCTGCACCCAGCCCCAGCCCCAGCCCAGCCCGAGCCGCACCCTGGACCCAGCACCAGCCCCAGCCCAGCCCCTGCCCTGGACACAGCCCCAGCCCCAGCCCAGACCCAGACCCAGCCCTGCCCCAGCCCAGCCCCACCCACCGCCCAACCCCAGCCCTACCCCCAGCCCAGCCCCATCCCCACCCTGGACCCAGCCCCAGCCCCAGCACATTCCCAGCCCTGCCCTCAGCCCAGGCCCAGCCCAGCCCCTAGCCCAGACCCACCCACGGCCCCAGCCCCCAGCCCCAGCCCAGCCCTAGCCCAGCCCCCGCCCCAGCCCCAGCCTTGCACCGAACCCAGCCCCAGCCCCAGCCCAGCCCCAGCCCAGCCCCTGCCCTGGACCCAGCCCCAGCCCCAGCCCCCAGCCCCGGATCCAGCCCCAGTTGCAGCAGCGGCCCCGGCCCAGACCCTAGCCCAGCCTCAGCCCAGCTCCAGTCCCCGCCCCAGCCCAGCCCTGCTCCCAGCCCCCGGCCCCAGCCCTACTCCAGCCCTGCCCCAGCCCAAGGCCCAGCCTCCAGCCTAGTCCTGCTTCAGCGCCGGCCCCAACCCAGCCCCAGCCCCGGCCCCAACCTCAGTCCCAGCCCTGCCCCAGCCTCAGGCCCAGCCCAGAACCCAGCCCAGCCTCAGCCCCGGCCCCAGCCCTGCCCCCGCCCAAGACCTAGACCAGCCCTGCCCTCAACCCAGCCCCAGCCCCAGCCCAGCCCTGCCCTCAGCCACAGCCCAGCCCCAGCCCAGCCCCTGCCCTGGACCCAGCCCCAGTCGCAGCCCTGGCCCCAGCCCAGACCCTAGCCCAGCCTCAGCCTTGGCTCCTGTCCCCGCCCCAGCCCAGCCCTGCTCCCAGCCCCAGCCCCAGCACCGGCTCCAGTCCCCGCCCCAGCCCAGCAAAGAGCCCAGCCCAGCACCAGCCCCGGCCCCAGCCCAGACCCTAGCCCAGCCTCAGCCCTGGCTCCAATCCCCGCCCCAGCCCAGCCCTGCTCCCAGCCCCGGCCCCAGCACCAGCCCCAGCCCCAGCCCCACCCTCGGCCCCAGCCCAGCCCCAGCCCCAGCCCAGCCCCAGCCACAGCCCTGCCCCAGCCCCAGCCCTAGCCCAACCCTGCCCTCAGCCCAGCCCCAGCCCCAGCCCAGCCCTGCCCTCAGCCCAGGCCCAGCCCTAGCCCAGCCCTGGCCCCAGCCCTGGCCCCAGCCCCAGTCCCCAGCCCCAGCACCAGACCAGCCCCAGCCCAGCCCCTGCCCAGCCCCACTCCCATCCCTACCCCCAGCCCTGCCCCAGCCCCAGCCCCAGCCCCAACCCTGGCCCCAGCTTGTCCCACCCCCAGTCATACCCCAGCCCCGGCCCCAGCCCCAGCCCTGCCCCCAGCCCAGCCCCAGCCCAAGGCCCAGCCTCCAGCCTAGTCCTGCTTCAGCGCTGGCCCCAACCCAGCCCCAGCCCCGGCCCCAACCACAGTCCCAGCCCTGCTCACAGTCCCGGCCCCAGCTCCAGCTCCAGCCCTACCCCACCCCTGCCCCAGCCCTGGACCCAGCCCCAGCCCCAGCCCAGCCCCTGCCCTGGACCCAGCCCCAGCCCAGCCCCAGCCCCAGCCCAGCCTCAGCCCCAGCTCCAGTCCCCGCCCCAGCCCAGGCCAGAACCCAGCCCAGCACCAGCCCTGGACCCAGTCCCGGCCCCAACCCAGCCTCAGCCCCCTGCCCTGGACCCAGCCCCAGCCCCAGCCCCAGCCCTGGACACAGCCCCTGCCTCAGCCAAGCCACAGCCCCAGTCCAGCCCCTGCCCTGGACCCAGTCCCAGCCCCAGCCCAGCCCCAGCCCAGCCCCAGCCACCGCCCAGCCCCAGCCCTGGCCCAGCCCTGCCGCAGCCTAGCCCCACCCTGGACCCAGCCCCAGCCCCAGCCCTGCCCCAGCCCAGCCCCAGCCTAGCTCCAGCCCCAGCCCAGCCCCTGCCCTGGACCCAGCCCCAGCCCCACCCCAGCCTCATCCCCAGCCCAGGCCCAGCCCTGCCCCAGCCCAAGCCCCAGCCCCAGCCCCAGGCCTGACCTCAGCCCTGCCCCAGCCCTGGCTCCAGCCTCTGCCCCAGCCCTGCCCAAGCCTTGGTTCCAGCCCCAGCCCCAGCCCTGCGCCAAACCAGCCCCAGCACAAGGCCCAGCCTCAAGCCTAGTCCTGCCCCAGCCCTGTCCCAGTCCCCGCCCCAGCCCCAGCCCTGGCCCCAGCCAAGCTCCACTCACGGCTCCATCCCCGGCCCCAGCCCAACCCCAGCCACAGCCCAGCCACAGCCCTGGACCCAGCCCCAGCCGCAGCCCAGCCCCAGCCCCAGCCCCAGCCCCGACCCCAGCCCTGCCCCAGCCCCCAGACCTATCCCAGACCTGCTCTCAGCCCAGGCCCAGCCCAGCCGCCAGCCCAGCCCTGGACCCACGGCCCCAGCCCGGCCCCAGTCCAGCCCCAGTCCCAGCCCCAGCCCCACCCCCGGCCCCAGCCCCTGCCTCAGCCAAGCCACAGCCCCAGTCCAGCCCCTGCCCTGGACCCAGTCCCAGCCCCAGCCCAGCCCCAGCCCAGCCCCAGCCACCGCCCAGCCCCAGCCCTGGCCCAGCCCTGCCGCAGCCTAGCCCCACCCTGGACCCAGCCCCAGCCCCAGCCCTGCCCCAGCCCAGCCCCAGCCTAGCTCCAGCCCCAGCCCAGCCCCTGCCCTGGACCCAGCCCCAGCCCCACCCCAGCCTCATCCCCAGCCCAGGCCCAGCCCTGCCCCCAGCCCAAGCCCCAGCCCCAGCCCCAGGCCTGACCTCAGCCCTGCCCCAGCCCTGGCTCCAGCCTCTGCCCCAGCCCTGCCCAAGCCTTGGTTCCAGCCCCAGCCCCAGCCCTGCGCCAAACCAGCCCCAGCACAAGGCCCAGCCTCAAGCCTAGTCCTGCCCCCAGCCCTGTCCCAGTCCCCGCCCCAGCCCCAGCCCTGGCCCCAGCCAAGCTCCACTCACGGCTCCATCCCCGGCCCCAGCCCAACCCCAGCCACAGCCCAGCCACAGCCCTGGACCCAGCCCCAGCCGCAGCCCAGCCCCAGCCCTGCCCCAGCCCAACCCCAGCCCAGCCCTAGCCCAGCCCTGTCCCAGCCCTTGCCCAGCCCTGCCCTCAGCCCAGCCCTAGGCCCGGACCCAGCCCCGGCCTCAGCCCAGCCCTAACCTAGCCCTGCCCCAGCCCCAGGGCTAGCCCAGCCGTGCCCTCAGCCCAGCCCCAGCCCTGGACCAAGCCCCAGCCCTGAGCCAAACCCAGCCCCAGCCTGGCCCCAGCCCTGCCCTAGCTCCAGCCCTAGCCCTGTCCCCAGCCTCGGCCCGTGCGCCTGCCCCAGTCCCAGTCCTGCCCAATCCCAGCCCCCAGCCCCAGCCCAGCCCCAGCCTCAGCCCCAGACCTGCCCCAGCCCAACCCCACCGCAGCCCAGCCACAGCCCTGGACCCATTCCCAGCCCGGCCCCAGTCCAGCCCCAGCCCCAGCCCCAGCCCCACCCTGGACCCAGCCTCAGCCCCAGTCCAGCCCCTGCCCTGGACCCAGCCACAGCCCAGCCACAGCCCTGGACCCAGCCCCATCCCCA
>NW_027144315.1:0-39024 GCF_026170545.1 Melanerpes formicivorus | reverse complement strand
AGACGCTCCCATTGGCTACATAGGCCACTATAGAGGCTCCCATGGGCTCCATAGACGCTCCCATTGGCTACATAGGCCACTATAGAGGCTGCCACGGGCTCTGTATACGCACCCATTGGCTCCATAGGCCACTATATAGGCTCCCACGGGCTCTATAGACACTCCCATTGGCTCCATAGGCCACTATAGAGGCTCCCACGGGCTCTGTAGACGCTCCCATTGGCTCCATAGGCCCCTATAGAGGCTCCCACTGGCTCTATAGACGCTCCCATTGGCTCCATAGGCCTCTAGAGAGGCTCCCACGGGCTCTATAGACGCTCCCTTTGCCTCCATAGGCCTCTAGAGAGGCTCCCACTGGCTCTATAGACGCTCCCATTGGCTCCATAGGCCTCTAGAGAGGCTCCCACGGGCTCTATAGACGCTCCCTTTGGCTCCACAGGCCACTCTAGAGGCTCCCAGGGGCTCTATAGATGATCCCATTGGCTCCATAGGCCACTATAGAGGCACCCACGGGCTATGTAGACGCTCCCATTGGCTCCTTAGGCCACTATAGAGGCTCCCACGGGCTCTATAGACGCTCCCATTGGCTGCATAGGCCACTTAGACAGGCTCCCACGGGCTCTATAGACGCTCCCATTGCCTCCATAGGCCACTATAGAGGCTCCCACAGGCTCTATGGACGCTCCCAATTGTTCCATAGGCAAATAGAGAGGCTCCCACGGGCTCTATAGACGCTCCCATTGGCTCCATAGGCCACTATAGAGGCTCCCACGGGCTCTATAGACTCTCCCATTGGCTCCATAGGCCACTATAGAGGCTCCCACGGGCTCTATAGATGGTCCCATTGGCTCCATAGGCCACTATAGAGGCTCCCACGGGCTCTATAGACTCTCCCATTGGCTCCATAGGCCACTATAGAGGCTCCCACGGGCTCTATGGACGCTCCCAATGGCTCCATAGGCAAATAGAGAGGCTCCCACGGGCTCTATAGACGCTCCCATTGGCTCCATAGGCCACTATAGAGGCTCCCACGGTCTCTATTGATGCTCCCATTGGCTCCATAGGTCTCTATAGAGGCTCCCACGGGCTCTATAGACGCTCCCATTGGCTCCATAGGCCACTAGAGAGGCTCCCACGGGCTCTATAGACGCTCCCATTGGCTCCATAGGCCACTATAGAGGCTCCCACGGGCTCTATAGACGATCCCATTGGCTCCATATGCCACTAGAGAGGCTCCCACGGGCTCTATAGACGCTCCCATTGGCTCCATAGGCCACTATAGAGGCTCCCACGGGCTCTAGAGACGATCCCATTGGCTCCATATGCCACTAGAGAGGCTCCCACGGGCTCTATAGACGCTCCCATTGGCTCCATAGGCCTCTAGACAGGCTCCCACAGGCTCTATAGACGCTCCCTTTGGCTCCATAGGCCACTATAGAGGCTCCCACGGGCTCTATAGACGCTCCCATTGGCTCCATAGGCCACTATAGAGGCTCCCACGGGCTCCATAGACGCTCCCATTGGCTCCATAGGCCACTATAGAGGCTCCCACGGGCTATGTAGACGCTCCCATTGGCTCCATAGGCCAGCATAGAGGCTCCCACGATCTCTATAGATGCTCCCATTGGCTCCATTGGCCTCTATAGAGGCTCCCACGGGCTCTATAGACGCTCCCATTGGCTCCATAGGCCACTAGAGAGGCTGCAACGGGCTCTGTAGACGCTCCCATTGGCTCCATAGGCCTCTAGAGAGGCTCCCACGGGCTCTATAGATGCTCCCATTGCCTCCATAGGCCTCTAGAGAGGCTCCCACTGGCTCTATAGTCGCTCCCATTGGCTCCATAGGCCACTAGAGAGGCTCCCACGGGCTCTATAGACGCTCCCATTGGCTCCACAGGCCACTCTAGAGGCTCCCAGGGGCTCTATAGATGATCCCATTGGCTCCATAGGCCACTATAGAGGCACCCACGGGCTATGTAGACGCTCCCATTGGCTCCTTAGGCCACTATAGAGGCTCCCACGGGCTCTATAGACGCTCCCATTGGCTGCATAGGCCACTATAGAGGCTCCCACGGGCTCTATAGACGCTCCCATTGCCTCCATAGGCCACTATAGAGGCTCCCACGGGCTCTGTGGACGCTCCCAATTGTTCCATAGGCAAATAGAGAGGCTCCCACGGGCTCTATAGACGCTCCCATTGGCTCCATAGGCCACTATAGAGGCTCCCAAGGGCTCTATAGACGCTCCCATTGGCTCCATAGGCCACTATAGAGGCTCCCACGGGCTCTATAGATGGTCCCATTGGCTCCATAGGCCACTATAGAGGCTCCCACGGGCTCTATAGACTCTCCCATTGGCTCCATAGGCCACTATAGAGGCTTTCACGGGCTCTATGGACGCTCCCAATGGCTCCATAGGCACATAGAGAGAGGCTCCACGGGCTCTATAGACGCTCCCATTGGCTCCATAGGCCACTATAGAGGCTCCCACGGTCTCTATTGATGCTCCCATTGGCTCCATAGGCCTCTATAGAGGCTCCCACGGGCTCTATAGACGCTCCCATTGGCTCCATAGGCCACTATAGAGGCTCCCACGGGCTCTATAGACGCTCCCATTGGCTCCATAGGCCACTATAGAGGCTCCCACGGGCTCTATAGACGATCCCATTGGCTCCATATGCCACTAGAGAGGCTCCCACGGGCTCTATAGACGCTCCCATTGGCTCCATAGGCCACTATAGAGGCTCCCACGGGCTCTATAGACGATCCCATTGGCTCCATATGCCACTAGAGAGGCTCCCACGGGCTCTATAGACGCTCCCATTGGCTCCATAGGCCCTCTAGACAGGCTCCCACAGGCTCTATAGACGCTCCCTTTGGCTCCATAGGCCACTATAGAGGCTCCCACGGGCTCTATAGACGCTCCCATTGGCTCCATAGGCCACTATAGAGGCTCCCACGGGCTCCATAGACGCTCCCATTGGCTCCATAGGCCACTATAGAGGCTCCCACGGGCTATGTAGACGCTCCAATTGGCTCCATAGGCCAGCATAGAGGCTCCCACGATCTCTATAGATGCTCCCATTGGATCCATTGGCCTCTATAGAGGCTCCCACGGGCTCTATGGACGCTCCCAATGGCTCCATAGGCAAATAGAGAGGCTCCCACGGGCTCTATACACGCTCCCATTGGCACCTTAGGCCACTATAGAGGCTCCCACGGGCTCTATAGACGCTCCCATTGGCTCCATAGGCCACTATAGAGGCTCCCACGGGCTCTGTAGACGCTCCCATTGGCTCCATAGACCCCTATAGAGGGTGCCACGGGCTCTATAGACGGTCCCATTGGGTCCATAGGCCACTATAGAGGGGCTCCCAAGGGCTCTATAGACGCTCCCATTGGCTCCATAGGCCACTATAGAGGCTCCCACGGGCTCTGTAGACGCACCCATTGGCTGCATAGGCCACTATATAGGCTCCCACGGGCTCTATAGACGCTCCCATTGGCTCCATAGGCCACTATAGAGGCTACCACGGGCTCTGTAGACGCTCCCATTGGCTCCATAGGCCACTATAGAGGCTCCCACGGGCTCTGTAGATGCTCCCATTGGCTCCATAGACAACTAGAGAGGCTCCCACGGGCTCTGTAGACGCTCCCATTGGCTCCATAGGCCACTATAGAGGCTCCCACGGGCTCTATAGACGCTCCCATTGGCTCCATAGGCCACTATAGAGGCACCCACGGGCTATGTAGACGCTCCCATTGGCTCCATAGGCCACTAGAGAGGCTGCCACGGGCTCTGTAGACGCTCCCATTGGCTCCATAGGCCTCTAGAGAGGCTCCCACGGGCTCTATAGGTGCTCCCATTGCCTCCATAGGCCCCTATAGAGGCTCCCACGGGCTCTATAGACGCTCCCATTGGCTCCATCGGCCACTATAGAGGCTCCCACGGGCTCTATAGACGTTCCCATTGGCTCCATAGGCCACTATAGAGGCTCCCACGGGCTCTATAGACGCTCCCATTGGCTCCATAGGACACTATAGAGGCTCCCACGGGCTCTATAGACGCTCCCATTGGCTCCATAGGCCTCTATAGAGGCTCCCACGGGCTCTATACACGCTCCATTGCCTCCATAGGCCACTATAGAGGCTGCCACGGGCTCTGTAGATGCTCCCATTGGCTCCATAGGCAACTAGAGAGGCTCCCACGGGCTCTATAGATGCTCCCATTGCCTCCATAGGCCCCTATAGAGGCTCCCACGGGCTCTATAGACGCTCCCATTGGCTCCACAGGCCACTATAGAGGCTCCCACGGGCTCTATAGACGCTCCCATTGGCTCCATAGGCCACTATAGAGGCTCCCACGGGCTATGTAGACGCTCCCATAGGCTCCATAGCCCACTATAGAGGCTCCCACGGGCTCTATGGACGCTCCCATTGGCTCCATAGGCCACTATAGAGGCTCCCACGGGCTCTGTAGACGCTCCCATTGGCTCCATAGGCCACTATAGAGGCTCCCACGGGCTCTATAGACACTCCCATTGGCTCCATAGGCCACTAGAGAGGCTCCCACGGGCTCTATAGATGGTCCCATTGGCTCCATAGGCCACTATAGTGGCTCCCACGGACTCTACAGACGCTCCCATTGTTTACATGGGCCCCTATAGAGGGCTCCCACGGGCTCTATAGACGCTCCCATTGCCTCCATAGGCCACTATAGAGGCTCCCACGGGCTCTATGGACGCTCCCAATGGCTCCATAGGCCACTATAGAACTCCCACGGGCTCTATACACGCTCCCATTGGCTCCATAGGCCACTATAGAGGCTCCCGCGGGCTCTATAGATGCTCCCAATGGCTCCATAGGCCACTATAGAGGCTCCCACGGGCTCTATAGATGATCCCATTGGCTCCATAGGCCACTATCGAGGCTCCCACGGGCTCTATAGATGATCCCCATTGGCTCCATAGGCCACTAGAGAGGCTCCCACGGGCTCTGTAGGCACTCCCATTGGCTCCATAGACCCCTATAGAGGCTGGCCAAGGGCTCTGTAGACGCTCCCATTGGCTCCATAGGCCACTATAGAGGCTCCCACGGGCTCTATAGACGCTCCCATTGGCTCCATAGGCCTCTATAGAGGCTCCCACGGGCTCTGTAGATGCTCCCATTGGCTCCATAGGCGCCTAGAGAGGCTCCCTCAGGCTCTATAGACGCTCCCATTGGATCCATAAGCCTCTAGAGAGGCTCCCACGGGCTCAGTGGACGCTCCCAATAGCTCCATAGGCAAATAGAGAGGCTCCCACGGGCTCTGTAGATGCTCCCATTGGCTCCATAGGCGCCTAGAGAGGCTCCCACGGGCTCCATAGACGCTCCCATTGGCTCCATAGGCCACTATAGAGGCTCCCACGGGCTCTATAGACGCTCCCATTGGCTCCATAGGCCACTATAGAGGCTCCCACGGGCTCTATAGACGCTCCCATTGGCTCCTTAGGCCTCTAGAGAGGCTCCCACAGGCTATGTAGACGCTCCCATTGGCTCCATAGGCCACTATAGTGGCTCCATGGTCTCTTTAGATACTCCCATTGGCTACATAGGCCACTATAGAGGCTCCCACGGGCTCTATAGACGCTCCCATTGGCTCCATAGGCCACTATAGAGGCTCCCACCGGCTCTATGGACGCTCCCAATGGCTCCATAGGCAAATAGAGAGGCTCCCACGGGCTCTATAGATGCTCCCATTGGCTCCATAGGCCACTATACAGGCTACCACGGGCTCTATAGACGCTCCCATTGACTCCATAGGCCACTATAGAGGCTCCCACGGGCTCTATAGATGGTCCCATTGGCTCCATAGGCCACTGTAGAGGCTCCCACGGGCTCTATAGATGATCCCATTGGCTCCATAGGCCACTATAGAGGCTCCCACGGGCTCTATGGAAGCTCCCAATGGCTCCACAGGCAAATAGAGAGGCTCCCACGGGCTCTATAGACGCTCCCATTGGCTCATAGGCCACTATAGAGGCTCCCACGGGCTCTGTAGACGCTGCCATTGGCTCCACAGACCCCTATAGAGGCTGCCACGGGCTCTGTAGACGCTCCCATTGGCTCCATAGGCCACTATAGAGGCTCCCACGGGCTCTATAGACGCTCCCATTGGCTCCATAGGCCACTATAGAGGCTCCCACGGGCTCTATAGACGCTCCCATTGGCTCCATAGGACACTATAGAGGCTCCCACTGGCTCTATAGACGCTCCCATTGGCTGCATAGGCCACTCTAGAGGCTCCCACGGGCTCTATAGACGCTCCCATTGGCTCCATAGGCCTCTAGAGAGGCTCCCACGGGCTCAATGGACGCTCCCAATGGCTCCATAGGCAAATAGAGAGGCTCCCACGGTCTCTATAGATGCTCCCATTGGCTCCATAGGCCACTATAGAGTTTCCCACGGGCTCTGTAGACGCTCCCATTGGCTCCATAGGCCACTAGAGAGGCTCCCACGGGCTCTATAGACGCTCCCATTGGCTCCATAGGCCACTATAGAGGCTCCCACGGGCTCTATAGACGCTCCCATTGGCTCCATAGGCCACTATAGAGGCTCCCACGGGCTCTATACACGCTCCCATTGGCTCCATAGGCCACTATAGAGGCTCCACGGGCTCTATAGACGCTCCCATTGGCTCCATAGGCCACTATAGAGTCTTCCATGGGCTCTATAGACGCTCCCATTGGCTACATAGGCCACTATAGAGGCTCCCATGGGCTCCATAGACGCTCCCATTGGCTACATAGGCCACTATAGAGGCTGCCACGGGCTCTGTAGACGCACCCATTGGCTCCATAGGCCACTATATAGGCTCCCACGGGCTCTATAGACACTCCCATTGGCTCCATAGGCCACTATAGAGGCTCCCACGGGCTCTGTAGACGCTCCCATTGGCTCCATAGGCCCCTATAGAGGCTCCCACTGGCTCTATAGACGCTCCCATTGGCTCCATAGGCCTCTAGAGAGGCTCCCACGGGCTCTATAGACGCTCCCATTGCCTCCATAGGCCTCTAGAGAGGCTCCCACTGGCTCTATAGACGCTCCCATTGGCTCCATAGGCCTCTAGAGAGGCTCCCACGGGCTCTATAGACGCTCCCTTTGGCTCCACAGGCCACTCTAGAGGCTCCCAGGGGCTCTATAGATGATCCCATTGGCTCCATAGGCCACTATAGAGGCACCCACGGGCTATGTAGACGCTCCCATTGGCTCCTTAGGCCACTATAGAGGCTCCCACGGGCTCTATAGACGCTCCCATTGGCTGCATAGGCCACTATAGAGGCTCCCACGGGCTCTATAGACGCTCCCATTGCCTCCATAGGCCACTATAGAGGCTCCCACGGGCTCTATGGACGCTCCCAATTGTTCCATAGGCAAATAGAGAGGCTCCCACGGGCTCTATAGACGCTCCCATTGGCTCCATAGGCCACTATAGAGGCTCCCACGGGCTCTATAGACGCTCCCATTGGCTCCATAGGCCACTATAGAGGCTCCCACGGGCTCTATAGATGGTCCCATTGGCTCCATAGGCCACTATAGAGGCTCCCACGGGCTCTATAGACTCTCCCATTGGCTCCATAGGCCACTATAGAGGCTCCCACGGGCTCTATGGACGCTCCCAATGGCTCCATAGGCAAATAGAGAGGCTCCCACGGGCTCTATAGACGCTCCCATTGGCTCCATAGGCCACTATAGAGGCTCCCACGGTCTCTATTGATGCTCCCATTGGCTCCATAGGCCTCTATAGAGGCTCCCACGGGCTCTATAGACGCTCCCATTGGCTCCATAGGCCACTAGAGAGGCTCCCACGGGCTCTATAGACGCTCCCATTGGCTCCATAGGCCACTATAGAGGCTCCCACGGGCTCTATAGACGATCCCATTGGCTCCATATGCCACTAGAGAGGCTCCACGGGCTCTATAGACGCTCCCATTGGCTCCATAGGCCACTATAGAGGATCCCACGGGCTCTATAGACGATCCCATTGGCTCCATATGCCACTAGAGAGGCTCCCACGGGCTCTATAGACGCTCCCATTGGCTCCATAGGCCTCTAGACAGGCTCCCACAGGCTCTATAGACGCTCCCTTTGGCTCCATAGGCCACTATAGAGGCTCCCACGGGCTCTATAGACGCTCCCATTGGCTCCATAGGCCACTATAGAGGCTCCCACGGGCTCCATAGACGCTCCCATTGGCTCCATAGGCCACTATAGAGGCTCCCACGGGCTATGTAGACGCTCCCATTGGCTCCATAGGCCAGCATAGAGGCTCCCACGATCTCTATAGATGCTCCCATTGGCTCCATTGGCCTCTATAGAGGCTCCCACGGGCTCTATAGACGCTCCCATTGGCTCCATAGGCCACTAGAGAGGCTGCAACGGGCTCTGTAGACGCTCCCATTGGCTCCATAGGCCTCTAGAGAGGCTCCCACGGGCTCTATAGATGCTCCCATTGCCTCCATAGGCCTCTAGAGAGGCTCCCACTGGCTCTATAGTCGCTCCCATTGGCTCCATAGGCCACTAGAGAGGCTCCCACGGGCTCTATAGACGCTCCCATTGGCTCCACAGGCCACTCTAGAGGCTCCCAGGGGCTCTATAGATGATCCCATTGGCTCCATAGGCCACTATAGAGGCACCCACGGGCTATGTAGGACGCTCCCATTGGCTCCTTAGGCCACTATAGAGGCTCCCACGGGCTCTATAGACGCTCCCATTGGCTGCATAGGCCACTATAGAGGCTCCCACGGGCTCTATAGACGCTCCCATTGCCTCCATAGGCCACTATAGAGGCTCCCATGGGCTCTGTGGACGCTCCCAATTGTTCCATAGGCAAATCGAGAGGCTCCCACGGGCTCTATAGACACTCCCATTGGCTCCATAGGCCACTATAGAGGCTCCCACGGGCTCTATAGACGCTCCCATTGGCTCCATAGGCCACTATAGAGGCTCCCACGGGCTCTATAGATGGTCCCATTGGCTCCATAGGCCACTATAGAGGCTCCCACGGGCTCTATAGACTCTCCCATTGGCTCCATAGGCCACTATAGAGGCTCCCACGGGCTCTATGGACGCTCCCAATGGCTCCATAGGCACATAGAGAGAGGCTCCCACGGGCTCTATAGACGCTCCCATTGGCTCCATAGGCCACTATAGAGGCTCCCACGGTCTCTATTGATGCTCCCATTGGCTCCATAGGCCTCTATAGAGGCTCCCACGGGCTCTATAGACGCTCCCATTGGCTCCATAGGCCACTATAGAGGCTCCCACGGGCTCTATAGACGATCCCATTGGCTCCATATGCCACTAGAGAGGCTCCCACGGGCTCTATAGACGATCCCATTGGCTCCATAGGCCTCTAGAGAGGCTCCCACGGGCTCAATGGACGCTCCCAATGGCTCCATAGGCAAATAGAGAGGCTCCCACGGTCTCTATAGATGCTCCCATTGGCTCCATAGGCCACTATAGAGTTTCCCACGGGCTCTGTAGACGCTCCCATTGGCTCCATAGGCCACTAGAGAGGCTCCCACGGGCTCTATAGACGCTCCCATTGGCTCCATAGGCCACTATAGAGGCTCCCACGGGCTCTATAGACGCTCCCATTGGCTCCATAGGCCACTATAGAGGCTCCCACGGGCTCTATACACGCTCCCATTGGCTCCATAGGCCACTATAGAGGCTCCCACGGGCTCTATAGACGCTCCCATTGGCTCCATAGGCCACTATAGAGTCTTCCATGGGCTCTATAGACGCTCCCATTGGCTACATAGGCCACTATAGAGGCTCCCATGGGCTCCATAGACGCTCCCATTGGCTACATAGGCCACTATAGAGGCTGCCACGGGCTCTGTAGACGCACCCATTGGCTCCATAGGCCACTATATAGGCTCCCACGGGCTCTATAGACACTCCCATTGGCTCCATAGGCCACTATAGAGGCTCCCACGGGCTCTGTAGACGCTCCCATTGGCTCCATAGGCCCCTATAGAGGCTCCCACTGGCTCTATAGACGCTCCCATTGGCTCCATAGGCCTCTAGAGAGGCTCCCACGGGCTCTATAGACGCTCCCATTGCCTCCATAGGCCTCTAGAGAGGCTCCCACTGGCTCTATAGACGCTCCCATTGGCTCCATAGGCCTCTAGAGAGGCTCCCACGGGCTCTATAGACGCTCCCTTTGGCTCCACAGGCCACTCTAGAGGCTCCCAGGGGCTCTATAGATGATCCCATTGGCTCCATAGGCCACTATAGAGGCACCCACGGGCTATGTAGACGCTCCCATTGGCTCCTTAGGCCACTATAGAGGCTCCCACGGGCTCTATAGACGCTCCCATTGGCTGCATAGGCCACTATAGAGGCTCCCACGGGCTCTATAGACGCTCCCATTGCCTCCATAGGCCACTATAGAGGCTCCCACGGGCTCTATGGACGCTCCCAATTGTTCCATAGGCAAATAGAGAGGCTCCCACGGGCTCTATAGACGCTCCCATTGGCTCCATAGGCCACTATAGAGGCTCCCACGGGCTCTATAGACGCTCCCATTGGCTCCATAGGCCACTATAGAGGCTCCCACGGGCTCTATAGATGGTCCCATTGGCTCCATAGGCCACTATAGAGGCTCCCACGGGCTCTATAGACGCTCCCATTGGCTCCATAGGCCACTATAGAGGCTCCCACGGGCTCTATGGACGCTCCCAATGGCTCCATAGGCAAATAGAGAGGCTCCCACGGGCTCTATAGACGCTCCCATTGGCTCCATAGGCCACTATAGAGGCTCCCACGGTCTCTATTGATGCTCCCATTGGCTCCATAGGCCTCTATAGAGGCTCCCACGGGCTCTATAGACGCTCCCATTGGCTCCATAGGCCACTAGAGAGGCTCCCACGGGCTCTATAGACGCTCCCATTGGCTCCATAGGCCACTATAGAGGCTCCCACGGGCTCTATAGACGATCCCATTGGCTCCATATGCCACTAGAGAGGCTCCCACGGGCTCTATATACGCTCCCATTGGCTCCATAGGCCACTATAGAGGCTCCCACGGGCTCTATAGACGATCCCATTGGCTCCATATGCCACTAGAGAGGCTCCCACGGGCTCTATAGACGCTCCCATTGGCTCCATAGGCCTCTAGACAGGCTCCCACAGGCTCTATAGACGCTCCCTTTGGCTCCATAGGCCACTATAGAGGCTCCCACGGGCTCTATAGACGCTCCCATTGGCTCCATAGGCCACTATAGAGGCTCCCACGGGCTCCATAGACGCTCCCATTGGCTCCATAGGCCACTATAGAGGCTCCCACGGGCTATGTAGACGCTCCCATTGGCTCCATAGGCCAGCATAGAGGCTCCCACGATCTCTATAGATGCTCCCATTGGCTCCATTGGCCTCTATAGAGGCTCCCACGGGCTCTATAGACGCTCCCATTGGCTCCATAGGCCACTAGAGAGGCTGCAACGGGCTCTGTAGACGCTCCCATTGGCTCCATAGGCCTCTAGAGAGGCTCCCACGGGCTCTATAGATGCTCCCATTGCCTCCATAGGCCTCTAGAGAGGCTCCCACTGGCTCTATAGTCGCTCCCATTGGCTCCATAGGCCACTAGAGAGGCTCCCACGGGCTCTATAGACGCTCCCATTGGCTCCACAGGCCACTCTAGAGGCTCCCAGGGGCTCTATAGATGATCCCATTGGCTCCATAGGCCACTATAGAGGCACCCACGGGCTATGTAGACGCTCCCATTGGCTCCTTAGGCCACTATAGAGGCTCCCACGGGCTCTATAGACGCTCCCATTGGCTGCATAGGCCACTATAGAGGCTCCCAAGGGCTCTATAGACGCTCCCATTGCCTCCATAGGCCACTATAGAGGCTCCCACGGGCTCTGTGGACGCTCCCAATTGTTCCATAGGCAAATAGAGAGGCTCCCACGGGCTCTATAGACGCTCCCATTGGCTCCATAGGCCACTATAGAGGCTCCCACGGGCTCTATAGACGCTCCCATTGGCTCCATAGGCCACTATAGAGGCTCCCACGGGCTCTATAGATGGTCCCATTGGCTCCATAGGCCACTATAGAGGCTCCCACGGGCTCTATAGACTCTCCCATTGGCTCCATAGGCCACTATAGAGGCTCCCACGGGCTCTATGGACGCTCCCAATGGCTCCATAGGCACATAGAGAGAGGCTGCCACGGGCTCTATAGACGCTCCCATTGGCTCCATAGGCCACTATAGAGGCTCCCACGGTCTCTATTGATGCTCCCATTGGCTCCATAGGCCTCTATAGAGGCTCCCACGGGCTCTATAGACGCTCCCATTGGCTCCATAGGCCACTATAGAGGCTCCCACGGGCTCTATAGACGCTCCCATTGGCTCCATAGGCCACTATAGAGGCTCCCACGGGCTCTATAGACGATCCCATTGGCTCCATATGCCACTAGAGAGGCTCCCACGGGCTCTATAGACGCTCCCATTGGCTCCATAGGCCACTATAGAGGCTCCCACGGGCTCTATAGACGATCCCATTGGCTCCATATGCCACTAGAGAGGCTCCCACGGGCTCTATAGACGCTCCCATTGGCTCCATAGGCCTCTAGACAGGCTCCCACAGGCTCTATAGACGCTCCCTTTGGCTCCATAGGCCACTATAGAGGCTCCCACGGGCTCTATAGACGCTCCCATTGGCTCCATAGGCCACTATAGAGGCTCCCACGGGCTCCATAGACGCTCCCATTGGCTCCATAGGCCACTATAGAGGCTCCCACGGGCTATGTAGACGCTCCCATTGGCTCCATAGGCCAGCATAGAGGCTCCCACGATCTCTATAGATGCTCCCATTGGATCCATTGGCCTCTATAGAGGCTCCCACGGGCTCTATGGACGCTCCCAATGGCTCCATAGGCAAATAGAGAGGCTCCCACGGGCTCTATACACGCTCCCATTGGCACCATAGGCCACTATAGAGGCTCCCACGGGCTCTATAGACGCTCCCATTGGCTCCATAGGCCACTATAGAGGCTCCCACGGGCTCTGTAGACGCTCCCATTGGCTCCATAGACCCCTATAGAGGGTGCCACGGGCTCTATAGACGGTCCCATTGGGTCCATAGGCCACTATAGAGGGGCTCCCAAGGGCTCTATAGACGCTCCCATTGGCTCCATAGGCCACTATAGAGGCTCCCACGGGCTCTGTAGACGCACCCATTGGCTGCATAGGCCACTATATAGGCTCCCACGGGCTCTATAGACGCTCCCATTGGCTCCATAGGCCACTATAGAGGCTACCACGGGCTCTGTAGACGCTCCCATTGGCTCCATAGGCCACTATAGAGGCTCCCACGGGCTCTGTAGATGCTCCCATTGGCTCCATAGACAACTAGAGAGGCTCCCACGGGCTCTGTAGACGCTCCCATTGGCTCCATAGGCCACTATAGAGGCACCCACGGGCTATGTAGACGCTCCCATTGGCTCCATAGGCCACTAGAGAGGCTGCCACGGGCTCTGTAGACGCTCCCATTGGCTCCATAGGCCTCTAGAGAGGCTCCCACGGGCTCTATAGATGCTCCCATTGCCTCCATAGGCCCCTATAGAGGCTCCCACGGGCTCTATAGACGCTCCCATTGGCTCCATCGGCCACTATAGAGGCTCCCACGGGCTCTATAGACGTTCCCATTGGCTCCATAGGCCACTATAGAGGCTCCCACGGGCTCTATAGACGCTCCCATTGGCTCCATAGGCCACTATAGAGGCTCCCACGGGCTCTATAGACGCTCCCATTGGCTCCATAGGCCTCTATAGAGGCTCCCACGGGCTCTATAGACGCTCCCATTGGCTCCATAGGCCACTATAGAGGCTGCCACGGGCTCTGTAGATGCTCCCATTGGCTCCATAGGCAACTAGAGAGGCTCCCACGGGCTCTATAGATGCTCCCATTGCCTCCATAGGCCCCTATAGAGTCTCCCACGGGCTCTATAGACGCTCCCATTGGCTCCACAGGCCACTATAGAGGCTCCCACGGGCTCTATAGACGCTCCCATTGGCTCCATAGGCCACTATAGAGGCTCCCACGGGCTATGTAGACGCTCCCATAGGCTCCATAGCCCACTATAGAGGCTCCCACGGGCTCTATAGACGCTCCCATTGGCTCCATAGGCCACTATAGAGGCTCCCACGGGCTCTGTAGACGCTCCCATTGGCTCCATAGGCCACTATAGAGGCTCCCACGGGCTCTATAGACACTCCCATTGGCTCCTTAGGCCACTATAGAGGCTCCCACGGGCTCTATGGACGCTCCCAATGGCTCCATAGGCAAATGGAGACTCTCCAACGGGCTCCATAGACGCTCCCATTGGCTCCATAGGCCACTATAGAGGCTCCCACGGGCTCTATAGACGCTCCCATTGGCTCCATAGGCCACTATAGAGGCTCCCACGGGCTCTATAGACGCTACCATTGGTTCCATAGGCCACTATAGAGGCTCCCACGGGCTCTGTAGACTCTCCCATTGGCTCCATAGGCCACTATAGAGACTGCCACGGGCTCTGTAGACGCTCCCATTGGCTCCATAGGCCTCTAGAGAGGCTCCCACGGGCTCTATAGATGCTCCCATTGCCTCCATAGGCCCCTTACAGTGGCTCCCACGGGCTCTATAGACGCTCCCATTGGCTCCATAGGCCACTATAGAGGCTCCCATGGGCTCTATAGACGCTCCCATTGGCTCCATAGGCCACTATAGAGGCTCCCACGGGCTCTGTAGACGCTCCCTTAGGCTCCATAGGCCTCTAGAGAGGCTCCCACGGGCTCTATAGACGCTCCCATTGGCTCCATAGTCCACTAGAGAGGCTCCCACTGGCTCTATAGACGCTCCCATTGGCTCCATAAGCCACTATAGAGGCTCCCACGGGCTCCATAGACGCTCCCATTGGCTCCATAGGCCACTATAGAGGCTCCCACGGGCTATATAGACGCTCCCATTGGCTCCATAGGACACTATAGAGGCTCCAACGGGCTATGTTGACGCTCCCATTGGCTCCATAGGCCACTATAGAGGCTGCCACGGACTCTATAGACGCTCCCATTGGCTCTATAGGCCACTATAGAGGCTCCCACGGGCTCTGTAGACTCTTCCATTGGCTCCATAGGCCACTATAGAGGTTCCCACTGGCTCTATAGACGCTCCCATTGGCTCCATAGGCCACTATAGAGGCTCCCACGGGCTGTATAGACGATCCCATTGGCTCCATAGGCCACTAGAGAGGCTCCCACGGGCTCTATAGACGCTCCCATTGGCTCCATAGGCCTCTAGACAGGCTCCCATAGGCTCTATAGACGCTCCCTTTGGCTCCATAGGCCACTATAGAGGCACCCACGGGCTCTAGAGACGCTCCCACTGGCTCCATAGGCCACTATAGAGGCTCCCACGGGCTCCATAGACGCTCCCATTGGCTCCATAGGCCACTATAGAGGCTCCCACGGGCTATGTAGACGCTCCCATTGGCTCCATTGGCCAGCATAGAGGCTCCCACGGTCTCTGTAGATGCTCCCATTGGCTCCATAGGCCTCTATAGAGGCTCCCACGGGCTCTATAGACGCTCCCATTGGCTCCATAGGCCACTAGAGAGGCTCCCACGGGCTCTATAGACGCACCCATTGGCTCCATAGGCCACGATAGAGGCTACCATGGGCTCTGTAGACGCTCCCATTGGCTCCATAGGCCACTATAGAGGCACCCACGGGCTCTGTAGATGCTCCCTTTGGCTCCATAGGCAACTAGAGAGGCTCCCACGGGCTCTGTAGACGCTCCCATTGGCTCCATAGGCCACTATAGAGGCTCCCACGGGCTCTATAGACGCTGCCATTGGCTCCATAGGCCACTATAGAGGCTCCCACGGGCTCTGTAGACGCTCCCATTGGCTCCATAGGCCACTAGAGAGGCTGCCACGGGCTCTGTAGACGCTCCCATTGGCTCCATACGCCTCTAGAGAGGCTCCCACGGGCTCTATAGACGCTCCCATTGGCTCCATAGGCCACTATAGAGGCTCCCACGGGCTCAGTAGACGCTACCATTGGCTCCATAGGCCACTATAGAGGCTCCCACGGACTCTATAGACGCTCCCATTGGCTCTATAGGCCACTATAGAGGCTCCCACGGGCTCAGTAGACGCTACCATTGGCTCCATAGGCCACTATAGAGGCTCCCACGGGCTCTATAGACGCTCCCATTGGCTCCATAGGCCACTATAGAGGCTCCCACGGGCTCTATAGACGATCCCATTGGCTCCATAGGCCACTAGAGAGGCTCCCACGGGCTCTATAGACGCTCCCATTGGCTCCATAGGCCACTAGAGAGGCTCCCACGGGCTCTATAGACGCTCCCATTGGCTCCATAGGCCTCTAAACAGGCTCCCACAGGCTCTATAGACGCTCCCATTGGCTCCATAGGCCACTATAGAGGCTCCCACGGGCTCTATAGACGCTCCCATTGGCTCCATAGGCCACTATAGAGGCTGCCACGGGCTCTGTAGATGCTCCCATTGGCTCCATAGGCAACTAGAGAGGCTCCCACGGGCTCTATAGATGCTCCCATTGCCTCCATAGGCCCCTATAGAGGCTCCCACGCGCTCTATAGACGCTCCCATTGGCTCCATAGGCAACTAGAGAGGCTCCCACGGGCTCTATAGACGCTCCCATTGGCTCCATAGGCAATTATAGAGGCTCCCACGGGCTCTGTAGACGCTCCCATTGGCTCCATAGGCCACTATAGAGGCTCCCACGGGCTCTATAGACGCTCCCATTGGCTCCATGGGCCACTATAGAGGCTCCCACGGGCTCTATAGACGCTCCCATTGGCTCCATAGGCCACTATAGAGGCTCCCACGGGCTCTATAGACGCTCCCATTGGCTCCATAGGCCTCTAGACAGGCTCCCACAGGCTCTATAGACGCTCCCTTTGGCTCCATAGGCCACTATAGAGGCACCCACGGGCTCTATAGACGCTCCCATTGGCTCCATAGGCCACTATAAAGGCTCCCTCAGGCTCCATAGACGCTCCCATTGGCTCCATAGGCCACTATAGAGGCTCCCACGGTCTCTATAGATGCTCCCATTGGCTCCATAGGCCTCTATAGAGGCTCCCACGGGCTCTATAGACGCTCCCATTGGCTCCATAGGCCACTATAGAGGCTCCCACGGGCTCTATAGACGCTCCCATTGGCTCCATAGGCCACTAGACAGGCTCCCACGGGCTCTGTAGACGCTCCCATTGGCTCCATAGGCCACTATAGAGGCTCCCACGGGCTCTGTAGACGCTCCCATTGCCTCCATAGGCCACTATAGAGGCTCCCACGGGCTCTATAGACGCTCCCATTGGCTCCATAGGCCACTATAGTGGCTCCCACGGGCTACATAGACGCTCCCAATGGCTCCATAGGCAAATAGAGAGGCTCCCACGGGCTCTATAGGCGCAACCATTGGCTCCACAGGCCACTATAGAGGCTGCCACGCGCTCTGTAGACACTCCCATTGGCTCCATAGACCCCTATAGAGGCTCCCACGGGCTCTATAGACACTCCCATTGGCTCCATCGGCCACTATAGAGGCTCCCACGGGCTCTATAGACGCTCCCATTGGCTCCATAGGCCACTATAGAGGCTCCCACGGGCTCTGTAGATGCTCCCTTTGGCTCCATAGGTAACTAGAGAGGCTCCCACGGGCTCTATAGACGCTCCCATTGGCTCCATAGGCCACTATAGAGGCTCCCACGGGCTCTATAGACGCTCCCATTGGCTCCATAGGCCAGTATAGAGGCTCATACGGGCTCTGTAGATGCTCCCATTGGCTCCATAGGTAACTAGCGAGGCTCCCACGGGCTCTGTGGACGCTCCCATTGGCTCCATAGGCCACTATAGAGGCTCCCACGGGCTCTATAGACGCTCCCATTGGCTCCATAGGCCACTAGAGAGGCTCCCACGGGCTCTATAGATGCTCCCATTGGCTCCATAGGCCACTATAGAGGCTCCCACGAGCTCCATAGACGCTCCCATTGGCTCCATAGGCCACTATAGAGGCTCCCACGGGCTCAAAGGACGCTCCCAATGGCTCCATAGGCAAATAGAGAGGCTCCAACGGGCTCTATAGACGCTCCCATTGGCTCCATAGGCCACTATAGAGGCTCCCACGAGCTCTGTAGACGCTCCCATTGGCTCCATAGACCCCTGTAGAGGCTCCCACGGGCTCTATAGACGCTCCCATTGGCTCCATAGGCCACTATAGAGGCTCCCACGGGCTCAAAGGACGCTCCCAATGGCTCCATAGGTAACTAGAGAGGCTCCCACGGGCTCTATAGACGCTCCCATTGGCTAAATAGGCCACTATAGAGGCTCCCACGGGCTCTGTAGACGCTCCCATTGGCTCCATAGACCCCTATAGAGGCTGCCACGGGCTCTGTAGACGCTCCCATTGGCTCCATAGACCCCTATAGAGGCTCCCACGGGCTCAAAGGACGCTCCCAATGGCTCCATAGGAAAATAGAGAGGCTCCCACGGGCTCTATAGGCGCTCCCATTGCCTCCATAGGCCACTATAGAGGGTGCCACGGTCTCTGTAGACGCTCCCATTGGCTCCATAGGCGTCTAGAGAGGCTCCCACGGGCTCTATAGACACTCCCCTTGGCTCCATAGGCCACTATAGAGGCTCCCAGGGGCTCTATAGACGCTCCCATTGGCTCCATAGGCCACTATAGAGGCTCCCACGGGCTCTATGGACGCTCCCAATGGCTCCATAGGCAAATAGAGACTCTCCCACGGGCTCCATAGACGCTCCCATTGGCTCCATAGGCCACTCTAGAGGCTCCCACGGGCTCTATAGACGCTCCCATTGGCTCCATAGGCCACTATAGAGGCTCCCACGGGCTCTGTAGACGCTCCCATTGGCTCCATAGGCCACTATTGAGGCTCCCACGGGCTCTATAGACGCTCCACTTGGCTCCATAGGCCTCAAGAGAGGTTCCCACGGGCTCTATAGACGCTCCCATTGCCTCCATAGGCCCCTATAGAGGCTGCCACGGGCTCTATAGACGCTCCCATTGCCTCCATAGGCGCCTATAGAGGCTCCCACGGGCTCTATAGACGCTCCCATTGGCTCCATAGGCCACTATAGAGGCTGCCACGGGCTCTATAGACGCTCCCATTAGCTCCATAGGCCACTATAGAGGCTCCCACGGGCTCTATAGACGCTCCCATTGGCTCCATAGGCCACTATATAGGCTCCCACGGGCTCTATGGACGCTCCCAATGGCTCCACAGGCAAATAGAGAGGCTCCCACGGGCTCTATAGACGCTCCCATTGGCTCCATAGGCCACTATAGAGGCTCCCACGGGCTCTATAGACGCTCCCATTGGCTCCATAGGCCACTATAGAGGCTCCCACGGGCTCTGTAGACGCTCCCATTGGCTCCATAGGCCACTATAGAGGCTCCCACGGGCTCTGTAGACGCTCCCATTGGCTCCATAGACCACTAGAGAGGCTCCCAGTGGCTCTATAGACGCTCCCATTGGCTCCATAAGCCACTATAGAGGCTCCCACGGGCTCCATAGATGCTCCCATTGGCTCCATAGGCCACTATAGAGGCTCCCAAGGGCTCTATAGACGGTTCCATTGGCTCCTTAGGACACTATAGAGGCTCCCACGGGCCATGTTGACGCTCCCATTGGCTCCATAGGCCACTATAGAGGCTGCCACGGGCTCTATAGACGCTCCCATTGGCTCCATAGGCCACTATAGAGGCTCCCACGGGCTCTGTAGACGCTCCCATTTGCTCCATAGGCCACTATAGAGGCTCCCACGGGCTCTATAGACGCTCCCATTGGCTCCATAGGCCACTACAGAGGCTCCCACGAGCTCCATAGACGCTCCCATTGGCTCCATAGGCCACTATAGAGGCTCCCACTGGCTCAAAGGACGCTCCCATTGGCTCCATAGGCAAATAGAGAGGCTCCGACGGGCTCTACAGACGCTCCCTTTGGCTCCATAGGCCACTATAGAGGCTCCCACGAGCTCTGTAGACGCTCCCATTGGCTCCATAGACCCCTGTAGAGGCTCCCACGGGCTCTATAGACGCTCCCATTGGCTCCATAGGCCACTATAGTGGCTCCCACGGGCTATATAGACGCTCCCAATGGCTCCGTAGGCAAATAGAGAGGCTCCCACGGGCTCTATAGGCGCAACCATTGGCTCCACAGGCCACTATAGAGGCTGCCACGGGCTCTGTAGACGCTCCCATTGGCTCCATAGGCCACTATAGAGGCTCCCACGGGCTCTATAGACACTCCCATTGGCTCCATAGGCCACTATAGAGGCTCCCACGGGCTCTATAGACGCTCCCATTGGCTCCATAGGCCACTAGAGAGGCTCCCACGGGCTCTATAGACGCTCCCATTGGCTCCATAGGCCACTATAGAGGCTCCCACGAGCTCCGTAGACGCTCCCATTGGCTCCATAGGCCACTATAGAGGCTCCCACGGGCTCAAAGGACGCTCCCAATGGCTCCATAGGCAAATAGAGAGGCTCCCACGGGCTCTTTAGACGCTCCCATTGGCTCCATAGGCCACTCTAGAGGCTCCCACGAGCTCTGTAGACGCTCCCATTGGCTCCATAGACCCCTGTAGAGGCTCCCACGGGCTCTATAGACGCTCCCTTTGGCTCCATAGGCCACTATAGAGGCTCCCACGGGCTCTATAGACGCTCCCATTGGCTCCATAGGCCACTATAGAGGCTCCCACTGGCTCTGTAGACGCTCCCATTGGCTCCATACACCCCTATAGAGGCTGCCACGGGCTCTGTAGACGCTCCCATTGGCTCCATAGACCCCTATAGAGGCTCCCACGGGCTCTATAGACGCTCCCATTGGCTCCATAGGCCACTATAGAGGCTCCCACGGGCTCAAAGGACCCTGCCAATGGCTCCATAGGCAAATAGAGAGGCTCCCACGGGCTCTATAGGCACTCCCATTGGCTCCATAGGCCACTATAGAGGCTGCCACGGGCTCTGTAGACGCTCCCATTGGCTCCATAGACCCCTATAGAGGCTCCCACGGGCTCTATAGACACTCCTCTTGGCTCCATAGGCCACTATAGAGGCACCCACGGGCTCTATAGACGCTCCCATTGGCTCCATAGGCCACTATAGAGGCACCCACGGACTCTATGGACGCTCCCAATGGCTCCATAGGCAAATAGAGACTCTCCCCCGGGCTCTATAGACACTCCCATTGGCTCCATAGGCCACTATAGAGGCTCCCACGGGCTCTGTAGACGCTCCCATTGGCTCCATAGGCCACTATTGAGGCTCCCACGGGCTCTATAGAGGCTCCACTTGGCTCCATAGGCCTCTAGAGAGGTTCCCACGGGCTCTATAGACGCTCCCATTGCCTCCATAGGCCCCTATAGAGGCTGCCACGGGCTCTATAGACGCTCCCATTGCCTCCATAGGCGCCTATAGAGGCTCCCACGGTCTCTATAGACGCTCCCATTGGCTCCATAGGCCACTATAGAGGCTGCCACGGGCTCTATAGACGCTCCCATTAGCTCCATAGGCCACTATAGAGGCTCCCACGGGCTCTATAGACGCTCCCATTGGCTCCATAGGCCACTATAGAGGCTCCCACGGGCTCTATGGACGCTCCCAATGGCTCCACAGGCAAATAGAGAGGCTCCCACGGGCTCTATAGACGCTCCCATTGGCTCCATAGGCCACTATAGAGGCTCCCACGGGCTCTGTAGACGCTCCCATTGGCTCCATAGGCCACTATAGAGGCTCCCACGGGTTCTGTAGACGCTCCCATTGGCTCCATAGGCCACTAGAGAGGCTCCCACTGGCTCTATAGACGCTCCCATTGGCTCCATCAGCCACTATAGAGGCTCCCACGGGCTCCATAGATGCTCCCATTGGCTCCATAGGCCACTATAGAGGCTCCCAAGGGCTCTATAGACGCTTCCATTGGCTCCATAGGACACTATAGAGGCTCCCACGGGCCATGTTGACGCTCCCATTGGCTCCATAGGCCACTATAGAGGCTGTCACGGGCTCTATAGACGCTCCCATTGGCTCCATAGGCCACTATAGAGGCTCCCACGGGCTCTGTAGACGCTCCCATTTGCTCCATAGGCCACTATAGAGGCTCCCACGGGCTCTATAGACGCTCCCATTGGCTCCATAGGCCACTATAGAGGCTCCCACGGGCTCTATAGATGATCCCATTGGCTCCATAGGCCACTAGAGAGGCTCCCACGGGCTCTATAGATGCTCCCATTGGCTCCATAGGCCTCTAGACAGGCTCCCACAGGCTCTATAGACGCTCCCTTTGGCTCCATAGGCAACTATAGAGGCACCCACGGGCTCCATTGACGCTCCCATTGGCTCCATAGGCCATTATAGAGGCTCCCACGGGCTATGTAGACGCTCCCATTGGCTCCATAGGCCACTATAGAGGCTCTCACTGGCTCCATAGACGCTCCCATTAGCTCCATAGGCCACTATAGAGGCTCCCACGGGCTATGTAGACGCTCCCATTGGCTCCATAGGCCACTATAGAGGCTCCCACGGGCTCTATAGATGCTCCCATTGGCTCCATAGGCCTCTGTAGAGGCTCCCACGGGCTCTATAGACGCTCCCATTGGCTCCATAGGCCACTATAGAGGCTCCCACGGGCTCTATAGACGCTCCCATTGGCTCCATAGGCCACTATAGAGGCTACCACGGGCTCTGTAGACGCTCCCATTGGCTCCATAGGCCACTATAGAGGCACCCACGGGCTCTGTAGATGCTGCCATTGGCTCCATAGGCAACTAGAGAGGCTCCCACGGGCTCTGTAGACGCTCCCATTGGCTCCATAGGCCACTATAGAGGCTCCCACGGGCTCTATAGACGCTCCCATTGGCTCCATAGGCCACTATAGAGGCTCCCACGGGCTCTGTAGACGCTCCCATTGGCTCCATAGGCCACTAGAGAGGCTCTCACGGGCTCTGTAGACGCTCCCATTGGCTCCATAGGCCTCTAGAGAGGCTCCCACGGGCTCTGTAGATGCTCCCATTGCCTCCATAGGCCCCTATAGAGGCTCCCACGGGCTCTATAGACGCTCCCATTGGCTCCATAGGCCACTATAGAGGCTCCCACGGGCTCTATAGACGCTCCCATTGGCTCCATAGGCCACTATAGAGGCTCCCACGGGCTCTATAGACGCTCCCATTGGCTCCATAGGCCACTATAGAGGCTCCCACGGGCTCTATAGACGCTCCCATTGGCTCAATAGGACACTATAGAGGCTCCCACGGGCTCTATAGATGCTCCCATTGGCTCCATAGGCCACTATAGAGGCTCCCACGAGCTCCATAGACGCTCCCATTGGCTCCATAGGCCACTATAGAGGCTCCCACGGGCTCAAAGGACGCTCCCAATGGCTCCATAGGCAAATAGAGAGGCTCCCACGGGCTCTATAGACGCTCCCATTGGCTCCATAGGCCACTATAGAGGCTCCCACGAGCTCTGTAGACGCTCCCATTGGCTCCATAGACCCCTGTAGAGGCTCCCACGGGCTCTATAGACGCTCCCATTGGCTCCATAGGCCACTATAGAGGCTCCCACGGGCTCAAAGGACGCTCCCAATGGCTCCATAGGTAACTAGAGAGGCTCCCACGGGCTCTATAGACGCTCCCATTGGCTAAATAGGCCACTATAGAGGCTCCCACGGGCTCTGTAGACGCTCCCATTGGCTCCATAGACCCCTATAGAGGCTGCCACGGGCTCTGTAGACGCTCCCATTGGCTCCATAGACCCCTATAGAGGCTCCCACGGGCTCAAAGGACGCTCCCAATGGCTCCATAGGAAAATAGAGAGGCTCCCACGGGCTCTATAGGCGCTCCCATTGCCTCCATAGGCCACTATAGAGGGTGCCACGGTCTCTGTAGACGCTCCCATTGGCTCCATAGGCGTCTAGAGAGGCTCCCACGGGCTCTATAGACACTCCCCTTGGCTCCATAGGCCACTATAGAGGCTCCCAGGGGCTCTATAGACGCTCCCATTGGCTCCATAGGCCACTATAGAGGCTCCCACGGGCTCTATGGACGCTCCCAATGGCTCCATAGGCAAATAGAGACTCTCCCACGGGCTCCATAGACGCTCCCATTGGCTCCATAGGCCACTCTAGAGGCTCCCACGGGCTCTATAGACGCTCCCATTGGCTCCATAGGCCACTATAGAGGCTCCCACGGGCTCTGTAGACGCTCCCATTGGCTCCATAGGCCACTATTGAGGCTCCCACGGGCTCTATAGACGCTCCACTTGGCTCCATAGGCCTCAAGAGAGGTTCCCACGGGCTCTATAGACGCTCCCATTGCCTCCATAGGCCCCTATAGAGGCTGCCACGGGCTCTATAGACGCTCCCATTGCCTCCATAGGCGCCTATAGAGGCTCCCACGGGCTCTATAGACGCTCCCATTGGCTCCATAGGCCACTATAGAGGCTGCCACGGGCTCTATAGACGCTCCCATTGGCTCCATAGGCCACTATAGAGGCTCCCACGGGCTCTATAGACGCTCCCATTGGCTCCATAGGCCACTATATAGGCTCCCACGGGCTCTATGGACGCTCCCAATGGCTCCACAGGCAAATAGAGAGGCTCCCACGGGCTCTATAGACGCTCCCATTGGCTCCATAGGCCACTAGAGAGGCTCCCACGGGCTCTATAGACGCTCCCATTGGCTCCATAGGCCACTATAGAGGCTCCCACGGGCTCTGTAGACGCTCCCATTGGCTCCATAGGCCACTATAGAGGCTCCCACGGGCTCTGTAGACGCTCCCATTGGCTCCATAAGCCACTATAGAGGCTCCCACGGGCTCCATAGATGCTCCCATTGGCTCCATAGGCCACTATAGAGGCTCCCACGGGCTCTATAGACGGTTCCATTGGCTCCATAGGACACTATAGAGGCTCCCACGGTCTCTGTAGACGCTCCCATTGGCTCCTTAGGCCACTATAGAGGCTGCCACGGGCTCTATAGACGCTCCCATTGGCTCCATAGGCCACTATAGAGGCTCCCACGGGCTCTGTAGACGCTCCCATTTGCTCCATAGGCCACTATAGAGGCTCCCACGGGCTCTATAGACGCTCCCATTGGCTCCATAGGCCACTACAGAGGCTCCCACGAGCTCCATAGACGCTCCCATTGGCTCCATAGGCCACTATAGAGGCTCCCACTGGCTCAAAGGACGCTCCCATTGGCTCCATAGGCAAATAGAGAGGCTCCGACGGGCTCTACAGACGCTCCCTTTGGCTCCATAGGCCACTATAGAGGCTCCCACGAGCTCTGTAGACGCTCCCATTGGCTCCATAGACCCCTGTAGAGGCTCCCACGGGCTCTATAGACGCTCCCATTGGCTCCATAGGCCACTATAGTGGCTCCCACGGGCTATATAGACGCTCCCAATGGCTCCGTAGGCAAATAGAGGGGCTCCCACGGGCTCTATAGGCGCAACCATTGGCTCCACAGGCCACTATAGAGGCTGCCACGGGCTCTGTAGACGCTCCCATTGGCTCCATAGGCCACTATAGAGGCTCCCACGGGCTCTATAGACACTCCCATTGGCTCCATAGGCCACTATAGAGGCTCCCACGGGCTCTATAGACGCTCCCATTGGCTCCATAGGCCACTAGAGAGGCTCCCACGGGCTCTATAGACGCTCCCATTGGCTCCATAGGCCACTATAGAGGCTCCCACGAGCTCCGTAGACGCTCCCATTGGCTCCATAGGCCACTATAGAGGCTCCCACGGGCTCAAAGGACGCTCCCAATGGCTCCATAGGCAAATAGAGAGGCTCCCACGGGCTCTTTAGACGCTCCCATTGGCTCCATAGGCCACTCTAGAGGCTCCCACGAGCTCTGTAGACGCTCCCATTGGCTCCATAGACCCCTGTAGAGGCTCCCACGGGCTCTATAGACGCTCCCTTTGGCTCCATAGGCCACTATAGAGGCTCCCACGGGCTCTATAGACGCTCCCATTGGCTCCATAGGCCACTATAGAGGCTCCCACTGGCTCTGTAGACGCTCCCATTGGCTCCATACACCCCTATAGAGGCTGCCACGGGCTCTGTAGACGCTCCCATTGGCTCCATAGACCCCTATAGAGGCTCCCACGGGCTCTATAGACGCTCCCATTGGCTCCATAGGCCACTATAGAGGCTCCCACGGGCTCAAAGGACCCTCCCAATGGCTCCATAGGCAAATAGAGAGGCTCCCACGGGCTCTATAGGCACTCCCATTGGCTCCATAGGCCACTATAGAGGCTGCCACGGGCTCTGTAGACGCTCCCATTGGCTCCATAGGCCACTATTGAGGCTCCCACGGGTTCTGTAGACGCTCCCATTGGCTCCATAGGCCACTAGAGAGGCTCCCACTGGCTCTATAGACGCTCCCATTGGCTCCATAGGCCACTAGAGAGGCTCCCACTGGCTCTATAGACGCTCCCATTGGCTCCATCAGCCACTATAGAGGCTCCCACGGGCTCCATAGATGCTCCCATTGGCTCCATAGGCCACTATAGAGGCTCCCAAGGGCTCTATAGACGCTTCCATTGGCTCCATAGGACACTATAGAGGCTCCCACGGGCCATGTTGACGCTCCCATTGGCTCCATAGGCCACTATAGAGGCTGTCACGGGCTCTATAGACGCTCCCATTGGCTCCATAGGCCACTATAGAGGCTCCCACGGGCTCTGTAGACGCTCCCATTTGCTCCATAGGCCACTATAGAGGCTCCCACGGGCTCTATAGACGCTCCCATTGGCTCCATAGGCCACTATAGAGGCTCCCACGGGCTCTATAGATGATCCCATTGGCTCCATAGGCCACTAGAGAGGCTCCCACGGGCTCTATAGATGCTCCCATTGGCTCCATAGGCCTCTAGACAGGCTCCCACAGGCTCTATAGACGCTCCCTTTGGCTCCATAGGCAACTATAGAGGCACCCACGGGCTCCATTGACGCTCCCATTGGCTCCATAGGCCATTATAGAGGCTCCCACGGGCTATGTAGACGCTCCCATTGGCTCCATAGGCCACTATAGAGGCTCTCACTGGCTCCATAGACGCTCCCATTAGCTCCATAGGCCACTATAGAGGCTCCCACGGGCTATGTAGACGCTCCCATTGGCTCCATAGGCCACTATAGAGGCTCCCACGGGCTCTATAGATGCTCCCATTGGCTCCATAGGCCTCTGTAGAGGCTCCCACGGGCTCTATAGACGCTCCCATTGGCTCCATAGGCCACTATAGAGGCTCCCACGGGCTCTATAGACGCTCCCATTGGCTCCATAGGCCACTATAGAGGCTACCACGGGCTCTGTAGACGCTCCCATTGGCTCCATAGGCCACTATAGAGGCACCCACGGGCTCTGTAGATGCTGCCATTGGCTCCATAGGCAACTAGAGAGGCTCCCACGGGCTCTGTAGACGCTCCCATTGGCTCCATAGGCCACTATAGAGGCTCCCACGGGCTCTATAGACGCTCCCATTGGCTCCATAGGCCACTATAGAGGCTCCCACGGGCTCTGTAGACGCTCCCCATTGGCTCCATAGGCCACTAGAGAGGCTCTCACGGGCTCTGTAGACGCTCCCATTGGCTCCATAGGCCTCTAGAGAGGCTCCCACGGGCTCTGTAGATGCTCCCATTGCCTCCATAGGCCCCTATAGAGGCTCCCACGGGCTCTATAGACGCTCCCATTGGCTCCATAGGCCACTATAGAGGCTCCCACGGGCTCTATAGACGCTCCCATTGGCTCCATAGGCCACTATAGAGGCTCCCACGGGCTCTATAGACGCTCCCATTGGCTCCATAGGCCACTATAGAGGCTCCCACGGGCTCTATAGACGCTCCCATTGGCTCAATAGGACACTATAGAGGGCTCCCACGGGCTCTATAGATGCTCCCATTGGCTCCATAGGCCACTATAGAGGCTCCCACGAGCTCCATAGACGCTCCCATTGGCTCCATAGGCCACTATAGAGGCTCCCACGGGCTCAAAGGACGCTCCCAATGGCTCCATAGGCAAATAGAGAGGCTCCCACGGGCTCTATAGACGCTCCCATTGGCTCCATAGGCCACTATAGAGGCTCCCACGAGCTCTGTAGACGCTCCCATTGGCTCCATAGACCCCTGTAGAGGCTCCCACGGGCTCTATAGACGCTCCCATTGGCTCCATAGGCCACTATAGAGGCTCCCACGGGCTCAAAGGACGCTCCCAATGGCTCCATAGGTAACTAGAGAGGCTCCCACGGGCTCTATAGACGCTCCCATTGGCTAAATAGGCCACTATAGAGGCTCCCACGGGCTCTGTAGACGCTCCCATTGGCTCCATAGACCCCTATAGAGGCTGCCACGGGCTCTGTAGACGCTCCCATTGGCTCCATAGACCCCTATAGAGGCTCCCACGGGCTCAAAGGACGCTCCCAATGGCTCCATAGGAAAATAGAGAGGCTCCCACGGGCTCTATAGGCGCTCCCCATTGCCTCCATAGGCCACTATAGAGGGTGCCACGGTCTCTGTAGACGCTCCCATTGGCTCCATAGGCGTCTAGAGAGGCTCCCACGGGCTCTATAGACACTCCCCCTTGGCTCCATAGGCCACTATAGAGGCTCCCAGGGGCTCTATAGACGCTCCCATTGGCTCCATAGGCCACTATAGAGGCTCCCACGGGCTCTATGGACGCTCCCAATGGCTCCATAGGCAAATAGAGACTCTCCCACGGGCTCCATAGACGCTCCCATTGGCTCCATAGGCCACTCTAGAGGCTCCCACGGGCTCTATAGACGCTCCCATTGGCTCCATAGGCCACTATAGAGGCTCCCACGGGCTCTGTAGACGCTCCCATTGGCTCCATAGGCCACTATTGAGGCTCCCACGGGCTCTATAGACGCTCCACTTGGCTCCATAGGCCTCAAGAGAGGTTCCCACGGGCTCTATAGACGCTCCCATTGCCTCCATAGGCCCCTATAGAGGCTGCCACGGGCTCTATAGACGCTCCCATTGCCTCCATAGGCGCCTATAGAGGCTCCCACGGGCTCTATAGACGCTCCCATTGGCTCCATAGGCCACTATAGAGGCTGCCACGGGCTCTATAGACGCTCCCATTGGCTCCATAGGCCACTATAGAGGCTCCCACGGGCTCTATAGACGCTCCCATTGGCTCCATAGGCCACTATATAGGCTCCCACGGGCTCTATGGACGCTCCCAATGGCTCCACAGGCAAATAGAGAGGCTCCCACGGGCTCTATAGACGCTCCCATTGGCTCCATAGGCCACTAGAGAGGCTCCCACGGGCTCTATAGACGCTCCCATTGGCTCCATAGGCCACTATAGAGGCTCCCACGGGCTCTGTAGACGCTCCCATTGGCTCCATAGGCCACTATAGAGGCTCCCACGGGCTCTGTAGACGCTCCCATTGGCTCCATAAGCCACTATAGAGGCTCCCACGGGCTCCATAGATGCTCCCATTGGCTCCATAGGCCACTATAGAGGCTCCCACGGGCTCTATAGACGGTTCCATTGGCTCCATAGGACACTATAGAGGCTCCCACGGTCTCTGTAGACGCTCCCATTGGCTCCTTAGGCCACTATAGAGGCTGCCACGGGCTCTATAGACGCTCCCATTGGCTCCATAGGCCACTATAGAGGCTCCCACGGGCTCTGTAGACGCTCCCATTTGCTCCATAGGCCACTATAGAGGCTCCCACGGGCTCTATAGACGCTCCCATTGGCTCCATAGGCCACTACAGAGGCTCCCACGAGCTCCATAGACGCTCCCATTGGCTCCATAGGCCACTATAGAGGCTCCCACTGGCTCAAAGGACGCTCCCATTGGCTCCATAGGCAAATAGAGAGGCTCCGACGGGCTCTACAGACGCTCCCTTTGGCTCCATAGGCCACTATAGAGGCTCCCACGAGCTCTGTAGACGCTCCCATTGGCTCCATAGACCCCTGTAGAGGCTCCCACGGGGCTCTATAGACGCTCCCATTGGCTCCATAGGCCACTATAGTGGCTCCCACGGGCTATATAGACGCTCCCAATGGCTCCGTAGGCAAATAGAGGGGGCTCCCACGGGCTCTATAGGCGCAACCATTGGCTCCACAGGGCCACTATAGAGGCTGCCACGGGCTCTGTAGACGCTCCCATTGGCTCCATAGGCCACTATAGAGGCTCCCACGGGCTCTATAGACACTCCCATTGGCTCCATAGGCCACTATAGAGGCTCCCACGGGCTCTATAGACGCTCCCATTGGCTCCATAGGCCACTAGAGAGGCTCCCACGGGCTCTATAGACGCTCCCATTGGCTCCATAGGCCACTATAGAGGCTCCCACGAGCTCCGTAGACGCTCCCATTGGCTCCATAGGCCACTATAGAGGCTCCCACGGGCTCAAAGGACGCTCCCAATGGCTCCATAGGCAAATAGAGAGGCTCCCACGGGCTCTTTAGACGCTCCCATTGGCTCCATAGGCCACTCTAGAGGCTCCCACGAGCTCTGTAGACGCTCCCATTGGCTCCATAGACCCCTGTAGAGGCTCCCACGGGCTCTATAGACGCTCCCTTTGGCTCCATAGGCCACTATAGAGGCTCCCACGGGCTCTATAGACGCTCCCATTGGCTCCATAGGCCACTATAGAGGCTCCCACTGGCTCTGTAGACGCTCCCATTGGCTCCATACACCCCTATAGAGGCTGCCACGGGCTCTGTAGACGCTCCCATTGGCTCCATAGACCCCTATAGAGGCTCCCACGGGCTCTATAGACGCTCCCATTGGCTCCATAGGCCACTATAGAGGCTCCCACGGGCTCAAAGGACCCTCCCAATGGCTCCATAGGCAAATAGAGAGGCTCCCACGGGCTCTATAGGCACTCCCATTGGCTCCATAGGCCACTATAGAGGCTGCCACGGGCTCTGTAGACGCTCCCATTGGCTCCATAGGCCACTATTGAGGCTCCCACGGGCTCTATAGAGGCTCCACTTGGCTCCATAGGCCTCTAGAGAGGTTCCCACGGGCTCTATAGACGCTCCCATTGCCTCCATAGGCCCCTATAGAGGCTGCCACGGGCTCTATAGACGCTCCCATTGCCTCCATAGGCGCCTATAGAGGCTCCCACGGTCTCTATAGACGCTCCCATTGGCTCCATAGGCCACTATAGAGGCTGCCACGGGCTCTATAGACGCTCCCATTAGCTCCATAGGCCACTATAGAGGCTCCCACGGGCTCTATAGACGCTCCCATTGGCTCCATAGGCCACTATAGAGGCTCCCACGGGCTCTATGGACGCTCCCAATGGCTCCACAGGCAAATAGAGAGGCTCCCCACGGGCTCTATAGACGCTCCCATTGGCTCCATAGGCCACTATAGAGGCTCCCACGGGCTCTATAGACGCTCCCATTGGCTCCATAGGCCACTATAGAGGCTCCCACGGGCTCAAAGGACGCTCCCAATGGCTCCATAGGCAAATAGAGAGGCTCCCAAGGGCTCTTTAGACGCTCCCATTGGCTCCATAGGCCACTCTAGAGGCTCCCACGAGCTCTGTAGACGCTCCCATTGGCTCCATAGACCCCTGTAGAGGCTCCCACGGGCTCTATAGACGCTCCCTTTGGCTCCATAGGCCACTATACAGGCTCCCACGGGCTCTATAGACGCTCCCATTGGCTCCATAGGCCACTATAGAGGCTCCCCACTGGCTCTGTAGACGCTCCCATTGGCTCCATACACCCCTATAGAGGCTGCCACGGGCTCTGTAGACGCTCCCATTGGCTCCATAGACCCCTATAGAGGCTCCCACGGGCTCTATAGACGCTCCCATTGGCTCCATAGGCCACTATAGAGGCTCCCACGGGCTCAAAGGACCCTCCCAATGGCTCCATAGGCAAATAGAGAGGCTCCCACGGGCTCTATAGGCACTCCCATTGGCTCCATAGGCCACTATAGAGGCTGCCACGGGCTCTGTAGAACGCTCCCATTGGCTCCATAGGCCACTATTGAGGCTCCCACGGCTCTATAGAGGCTCCACTTGGCTCCATAGGCCTCTAGAGAGGTTCCCACGGGCTCTATAGACGCTCCCATTGCCTCCATAGGCCCCTATAGAGGCTGCCACGGGCTCTATAGACGCTCCCATTGCCTCCATAGGCGCCTATAGAGGCTCCCACGGTCTCTATAGACGCTCCCATTGGCTCCATAGGCCACTATAGAGGCTGCCACGGGCTCTATAGACGCTCCCATTAGCTCCATAGGCCACTATAGAGGCTCCCACGGGCTCTATAGACGCTCCCATTGGCTCCATAGGCCACTATAGAGGCTCCCACGGGCTCTATGGACGCTCCCAATGGCTCCACAGGCAAATAGAGAGGCTCCCACGGGCTCTATAGACGCTCCCATTGGCTCCATAGGCCACTATAGAGGCTCCCACGGGCTCTATAGACGCTCCCATTGGCTCCATAGGCCACTATAGAGGCTCCCACGGGTTCTGTAGACGCTCCCATTGGCTCCATAGGCCACTAGAGAGGCTCCCACTGGCTCTATAGACGCTCCCATTGGCTCCATCAGCCACTATAGAGGCTCCCACGGGCTCCATAGATGCTCCCATTGGCTCCATAGGCCACTATAGAGGCTCCCAAGGGCTCTATAGACGCTTCCATTGGCTCCATAGGACACTATAGAGGCTCCCACGGGCCATGTTGACGCTCCCATTGGCTCCATAGGCCACTATAGAGGCTGTCACGGGCTCTATAGACGCTCCCATTGGCTCCATAGGCCACTATAGAGGCTCCCACGGGCTCTGTAGACGCTCCCATTTGCTCCATAGGCCACTATAGAGGCTCCCACGGGCTCTATAGACGCTCCCATTGGCTCCATAGGCCACTATAGAGGCTCCCACGGGCTCTATAGATGATCCCATTGGCTCCATAGGCCACTAGAGAGGCTCCCACGGGCTCTATAGATGCTCCCATTGGCTCCATAGGCCTCTAGACAGGCTCCCACAGGCTCTATAGACGCTCCCTTTGGCTCCATAGGCAACTATAGAGGCACCCACGGGCTCCATTGACGCTCCCATTGGCTCCATAGGCCATTATAGAGGCTCCCACGGGCTATGTAGACGCTCCCATTGGCTCCATAGGCCACTATAGAGGCTCTCACTGGCTCCATAGACGCTCCCATTAGCTCCATAGGCCACTATAGAGGCTCCCACGGGCTATGTAGACGCTCCCATTGGCTCCATAGGCCACTATAGAGGCTCCCACGGGCTCTATAGATGCTCCCATTGGCTCCATAGGCCTCTGTAGAGGCTCCCACGGGCTCTATAGACGCTCCCATTGGCTCCATAGGCCACTATAGAGGCTCCCACGGGCTCTATAGACGCTCCCATTGGCTCCATAGGCCACTATAGAGGCTACCACGGGCTCTGTAGACGCTCCCATTGGCTCCATAGGCCACTATAGAGGCACCCACGGGCTCTGTAGATGCTGCCATTGGCTCCATAGGCAACTAGAGAGGCTCCCACGGGCTCTGTAGACGCTCCCATTGGCTCCATAGGCCACTATAGAGGCTCCCACGGGCTCTATAGACGCTCCCATTGGCTCCATAGGCCACTATAGAGGCTCCCACGGGCTCTGTAGATGCTCCCATTGGCTCCATAGGCCACTAGAGAGGCTCTCACGAGGCTCTGTAGACGCTCCCATTGGCTCCATAGGCCTCTAGAGAGGCTCCCACGGGCTCTGTAGATGCTCCCATTGCCTCCATAGGCCCCTATAGAGGCTCCCACGGGCTCTATAGACGCTCCCATTGGCTCCATAGGCCACTATAGAGGCTCCCACGGGCTCTATAGACGCTCCCATTGGCTCCATAGGCCACTATAGAGGCTCCCACGGGCTCTATAGACGCTCCCATTGGCTCCATAGGCCACTATAGAGGCTCCCACGGGCTCTATAGACGCTCCCATTGGCTCAATAGGACACTATAGAGGCTCCCACGGGCTCTATAGACGCTCCCATTGGCTCCATAGGCCTCTATAGAGGCTCCCACGGGCTCTATAGACGCTCCCATTGGCTCCATAGGCCACTATAGAGGCTCCCACGGGCTATGTAGACGCTCCCATTGGCTCCATAGGCCACTATAGAGGCTCCCACCGGCTCTATAGACGCTCCCATTGGCTCCATAGGCCACTATAGAGGCTCCCACGGGCTCTGTAGACGCTCCCATTGGCTCCATAGGCCTCTATAGAGGCTCCCACGGGCTCTATAGACGCTCTCATTGGGTCCATAGGCCACTATAGAGGCTCCCACGGGCTCTATGGACGCTCCCAATGGCTCCACAGGCCTCTAGAGAGGCTCCCACGGGCTCTATAGACGCTCCCATTGCCTCCATAGGCCCCTATAGAGGCTCCCACGGGCTCTGTAGACGCTCCCAATGGCTCCATAGGCCTCTAGAGAGGCTCCCTCGGGCTCTATAGACGCACCCATTGCCTCCATAGGCCACTATAGAGGCTCCCACGGGCTCTGTAGACGCTCCCATTGGCTCCATAGACCCCTATAGAGGCTCCCACGGGCTCTGTAGAACGCTCCCATTGGCTCCATAGGCCACTAGAGAGGCTGCCACGGGCTCTATAGACGCTCCCATTGGCTCCATAGGCCAATAGAGAGGCTCCCACGGGCTCTATAGACGCTCCCATTGGCTCCATAGGCCACTATAGAGGCTTTCACGGGCTATATAGACGCTCCCATTGGATCCATAGGCCACCATAGAGGCTCCCACGGGCTCTGTAGACGCTCCCATTGGCTCCATAGGCCACTAGAGAGGCTCCCACGGGCTCTATAGACGCTCCCATTGGCTCCATAGGCCACTAGAGAGGCTCCCACGGGCTCTATAGACGCTCCCATTGGCTCCATAGGCCACTAGAGAGGCTTTCACGGGCTATATAGACGCTCCCATTGGATCCATAGGCCACTATAGAGGCTCCCACGGGCTCTGTAGACGCTCCCATTGGCTCCATAGGCCACTAGAGAGGCTCCCACGGGCTCTATAGACGCTCCCATTGGCTCCATAGGCCTCTAGAGAGGCTCCCACGGGCTCTATAGATGCTCCTATTGGCTCCATAGGCCCCTATTGAGGCTCCCACGGGCTCAATGGACGCTCCCAATGGCTCCCATAGGCAAATAGAGAGGCTCCCATGGGCTCTATAGATGCTCCCATTGGCTCCATAGGCCACTATAGAGGCTCCCACGGGCTCTATAGACGCTCCCTTTGGCTCCATAGGCCACTATAGAGGCTGCGACGGGCTCTATAGACGCTCCCATTGGCTCCATAGGCCACTATAGAGGCTCCCACAGGCTATGTAGACCCTCCCATTGGCTCCATAGGCCACTATAGAGGCTCCCACAGGCTCTATATACGCTCCCATTGGCTACATAGGCCACTAGAGAGGCTCCCACGGGCTCAATGGACGCACCCAATGGCTCCATAGGCAAATAGAGAGGCTCCCACGGGCTCTGTAGACGCTCCCATTGGCTCCATAGGCCACTAGAGAGGCTCCCACGGGCTCTATAGACGCTCCCATTGGCTCCATAGGCCACTAGAGTGGCTCCCACAGGCTCTATAGACGCTCCCATTGGCTCCATAGGCCACTAGAGAGGCTTTCACGGGCTATATAGACGCTCCCATTGGATCCATAGGCCACTATAGAGGCTCCCACGGGCTCTGTAGACGCTCCCATTGGCTCCATAGGCCACTAGAGAGGCTGCCACGGGCTCTATAGACGCTCCCATTGGCTCCATAGGCCTCTAGAGAGGCTCCCACGGGCTCTATAGACGCTCCTATTGGCTCCATAGGCCCCTATTGAGGCTCCCACGGGCTCAATGGACGCTCCCAATGGCTCCATAGGCAAATAGAGAGGCTCCCATGGGGTCTATAGACGCTCCCATTGGCTCCATAGGCCTCTATAGAGGCTCCCACGGGCTCTATAGACGCTCCCATTGGCTCCATAGGCCACTATAGAGGCTCCCACGGGCTCTATAGACGCTCCCATTGGCTCCATAGGCCACTATAGAGGCTACCACGGGCTCTGTAGATGCTCCCATTGGCTCCATAGGCCACTATAGAGGCACCCACGGGCTCTGTAGATGCTGCCATTGGCTCCATAGGCAACTATAGAGGCTCCCACGGGCTCTGCAGACGCTCCCATTGGCTCCATAGGCCATTATAGAGGCTCCCACGGGCTCTATAGACGCTCCCATTGGCTCCATAGGCCACTATAGAGGCTCCCACGGGCTCTGTAGACGCTCCCATTGGCTCCATAGGCCACTAGAGAGGCTCTCACGGGCTCTGTAGACGCTCCCATTGGCTCCATAGGCCTCTAGAGAGGCTCCCACGGGCTCTGTAGATGCTCCCATTGCCTCCATAGGCCCCTATAGAGGCTCCCACGGGCTCTATAGACGCTCCCATTGGCTCCATAGGCCACTATAGAGGCTCCCACGGGCTCTATAGACGCTCCCATTGGCTCCATAGGCCACTATAGAGGCTCCCACGGGCTCTATAGACGCTCCCATTGGCTCCATAGGCCACTATAGAGGCTCCCACGGGCTCTATAGACGCTCCCATTGGCTCAATAGGACACTATAGAGGCTCCCACGGGCTCTATAGACGCTCCCATTGGCTCCATAGGCCTCTATAGAGGCTCCCACGGGCTCTATAGACGCTCCCATTGGCTCTATAGGCCACTATAGAGGCTCCCACGGGCTATGTAGACGCTCCCATTGGCTCCATAGGCCACTATAGAGGCTCCCACCGGCTCTATAGACGCTCCCATTGGCTCCATAGGCCACTATAGAGGCTCCCACGGGCTCTGTAGACGCTCCCATTGGCTCCATAGGCCTCTATAGAGGCTCCCACGGGCTCTATAGACGCTCTCATTGGGTCCATAGGCCACTATAGAGGCTCCCACGGGCTCTATGGACGCTCCCAATGGCTCCACAGGCCTCTAGAGAGGCTCCCACGGGCTCTATAGACGCTCCCATTGCCTCCATAGGCCCCTATAGAGGCTCCCACGGGCTCTGTAGACGCTCCCAATGGCTCCATAGGCCTCTAGAGAGGCTCCCTCGGGCTCTATAGACGCACCCATTGCCTCCATAGGCCACTATAGAGGCTCCCACGGGCTCTGTAGACGCTCCCATTGGCTCCATAGACCCCTATAGAGGCTCCCACGGGCTCTGTAGACGCTCCCATTGGCTCCATAGGCCTCTAGAGAGGCTGCCACGGGCTCTATAGACGCTCCCATTGGCTCCATATGGCCACTATAGAGGCTCCCACGGGCTCTGTAGACGCTCCCATTGGATCCATAGGCCACTATAGAGGCTCCCACGGGCTCTGTAGACGCTCCCATTGGCTCCATAGGCCACTATAGAGGCTCCCACGGGCTCTGTAGACGCTCCCATTGGCTCCATAGGCCACTAGAGAGGCTCCCACGGGCTCTATAGACGCTCCCATTGGCTCCATAGGCCACTAGAGAGGCTCCCACGGGCTCTATAGACGCTCCCATTGGCTCCATAGGCCACTAGAGAGGCTTTCACGGGCTATATAGACGCTCCCATTGGATCCATAGGCCACTATAGAGGCTCCCACGGGCTCTGTAGACGCTCCCATTGGCTCCATAGGCCACTAGAGAGGCTCCCACGGGCTCTATAGACGCTCCCATTGGCTCCATAGGCCTCTAGAGAGGCTCCCACGGGCTCTATAGACGCTCCTATTGGCTCCATAGGCCCCTATTGAGGCTCCCACGGGCTCAATGGACGCTCCCAATGGCTCCATAGGCAAATAGAGAGGCTCCCCATGGGCTCTATAGACGCTCCCATTGGCTCCATAGGCCACTATAGAGGCTCCCACGGGCTCTATAGACGCTCCCTTTGGCTCCATAGGCCACTATAGAGGCTCCCACGGGCTCTATAGACGCTCCCATTGGCTCCATAGGCCACTATAGAGGCTCCCACAGGCTATGTAGACCCTCCCATTGGCTCCATAGGCCACTATAGCGGCTCCCACGGTCTCTATAGACGCACCCATTGGCTCCATAGGCCACTATAGAGGTTCCCACGGGCTCTATAGACGCTCCCATTGGCTCCATAGGCCACTATAGAGGCTCCCACAGGCTCTATATACGCTCCCATTGGCTACATAGGCCACTAGAGAGGCTCCCACGGGCTCAATGGACGCTCCCAATGGCTCCATAGGCAAATAGAGAGTCTCCCCACGGGCTCTATAGACGCTCCCATTGGCTCCATAGGCCACTAGAGAGGCTCCCACGGGCTCTATAGACGCTCCCATTGGCTCCATAGGCCACTAGAGAGGCTTTCACGGGCTATATAGACGCTCCCATTGGATCCATAGGCCACTATAGAGGCTCCCACGGGCTCTGTAGACGCTCCCATTGGCTCCATAGGCCACTAGAGAGGCTGCCACGGGCTCTATAGACGCTCCCATTGGCTCCATAGGCCACTAGAGAGGCTCCCACGGGCTCTATAGACGCTCCCATTGGCTCCATAGGCCACTAGAGAGGCTTTCACGGGCTATATAGACGCTCCCATTGGATCCATAGGCCACTATAGAGGCTCCCACGGGCTCTGTAGACGCTCCCATTGGCTCCATAGGCCACTAGAGAGGCTCCCACGGGCTCTATAGACGCTCCCATTGGCTCCATAGGCCTCTAGAGAGGCTCCCACGGGCTCTATAGACGCTCCTATTGGCTCCATAGGCCCCTATTGAGGCTCCCACGGGCTCAATGGACGCTCCCAATGGCTCCATAGGCAAATAGAGAGGCTCCCATGGGCTCTATAGACGCTCCCATTGGCTCCATAGGCCACTATAGAGGCTCCCACGGGCTCTATAGACGCTCCCTTTGGCTCCATAGGCCACTATAGAGGCTCCCACGGGCTCTA